>NC_046154.1:264062947-264357947 GCF_011064425.1 Rattus rattus
AGTTAAAGTACTCCATCCTCTTGCAAAGACCTGAATACAGTTCCGTGTACCCGTGCCTGGTGGCTCACAAAGGCCTGTAAGTCCAGCTCCAGGGCGTCTTATCGCAGTCCCTCTTCAGGCACCCTAACTCACTCACCTGGCGTTCTCTCACTGACCATTTGAAATTGAGGCGTTTGTGTTGAATTTACTTTGTTTTTTTCCTTTTGAATTCTGGCAACCTCCCTTTTCCTTCTTGTCTCAACATTCTTTCTGTGCTTTGAATTATGAGGAGTCTGGTATTATTGGTTGCTTTTTGAACTAATTTAATTATAAGGTCCCTGTGCACTATGCTCTGGAGATTTAATTATATGCATGCTCCCCAGAGCTGTGCCTTGGACAGAAACCATCGATGATGTATTATTGAATACAACTGATCGAATTATGATCTCGTTCTTTCCCACTAAGGTTGTCTAAATACCTTTAACTTAAAAGTCAGCAGCAAAACTGCTTTGTCTCCTACTTCGGATAAAACCAAAGCAAAATGGAGTTCAAAAATAAAAATGTCAATCCATTTCTTACCATTCCACTACATTTTAGACATTCTTTAATTTAAATTCTCCTTCAGTTGCTTCCTGCGAGCCTGACAGATAACAGACATTTGAGCCTTTGTTCTTGGAGAGAACACTTTCATTCAGTCCAGGACCCATAAAGTTTCCCAGGCTCTGGTAAAAAGGGGCGTTGCCCAACCCTGAGTGGCACCTGAATGCCTGTCATTCACAACAAAAGAGTTTCAGTGTCTTCAGGCAGATTAAGCAGAGCCTTTTCAGGAGCCAGCAGGGGCAGCTGAGGCCTCGAGTTCAGCCAGTGTAAGCCATCGGCAGAGCGATGGACTCCTTGCTTTCTACGTCACCCCACACTGCAACCCTGAAGCAGCATCATCCGCCTTGCATTTGGATTCTTTGAATACTCTTGGAAAAAAATATGGTTTGCCGGTGCATGATTTTTTTTTCCACGTGGAAAGGTTTAACAAGAGGACGAGGCAAGGAGAGACAAGAAGAGGAGAGGAGTAGAGGCACAAGGAGGGAAGGGGGGAGGGGAATGGGGAGAGAAGGGACAAAGGGGAAAACAGAAAGAGGGCAGGAGCAAGAACAAGAGAGCAAGAGTCCCTGTGACTGATCAATAATGTTATTTCGAACTGCCTAGAAAGTTTGCACCCTCACGTTTTTTGCTTTTTGTTTTTCTTAGAAATTTTCTACAAAAATTAACTGACTAAAGCTATGTGGCAGTGAGACTTCCAAATGAAAACGTAGGAAACCGTCTAAGAACTCAGTGACTAAGAACTCAACTCACTAAGAGCACATGACTAAGAGCTCAATTAATAAAACACTGCAAACTTCTTTTTGGGACGCACTGTAGGGTGGAAAGGGGAAGTTGACCTGAATATGTTCTAACACGATACGTCGTATGTTTTCAGTTTACATTGGCATAGACAGAAATTGTACTATAAAGGGTGACAGCCAAGATCTGCATAAGCAGATAGGTGGGAACATCATCTGGGACTCTGGCTGGAAAGTACGGTGTGTACTCAGCGTGTGCTTAAAGGGGGAGTGTTGGCTGAGAGGTAGAAGATGTTGATGTTAGCTCATGGGTGCTGCTTGGACTGAACTGGAGAGGCTGGCAGAACAGCACAGTTTCTCAGAGCCTTGAGGTAGAAACCGAGATCAGAATCTAAGCCATCTAACCCAAACCTGGTGATATCTTGGAAGACAAACCTGGTTATGTCAGACCCTAGCCCAAATGTCTTTTCTAATCACCATTAATGTCCGACATCTTGATACAGGCCTGTGTGGTTCTCCATGTCATACATATACATCACCTTACCTTATTAATCCTCTAACTCCTAGAAAGGCTATTAATCCTCTAACTCCAGCTAGTCCGAACTTGCCTCTGCCCTGTTCAGGTTCTGTGCTCTTGTTTTTCAGCATCGTCCCCGGATGGCGTGCATTATTGGCGTCCTGCTTGCAGCCCAGAATCTGGAAGCTCTTACTCATCAGTTCCAACCTCAATGGCTCTTCTAAGATTATGCTAGTCTCCACAAGAGGCCATCTCCTCCTCTGTTATATTGCTGTGCATTGTGACGTGATTCTCGGTGATAGTCATGACTTGTTCTCCTTCGACATGGAGAGTTATGCAAGCTCAAAGACCATACTTGTAATCTACACTTGTATCTGTAGTTGGCTTTGAGTCCAAGTCGTGATAGGGAAAATTCCAAAATGTAGCTGTAGTTTATGATGGGTTGTCAAGATTACCTACTGAGCTTCAGGCTTATAAACTTGGTTCATTTCTTCCAGAAGTGTAATATACACATTATTTTAAAATTATATTATGTTAGAAAAGACAAAGTAAGTAGTGTGGGTAAGATTCTGAAAAACGTTAGGGCATAAACAATCGAGGAAATATTAGTTTATGATGTGAAGGTAATTCTTAGAGGATTTAAAATATAAACAATGAGTAAATAAGCACTTATAAGATTGGTGTGGTGGTGCATACCTTAAATCCTAGCACTCCGGAGGCAGAGGCAGACAGGTCTTTGAGTTTGAAGCCAGCCTGGTCTACAGAGTCCAGGACAGCCAGGGCTACAAAGAGAAATCCTGTCTCAGAAAAGCAAACAAACAAACAAACAACAACAACAACAAAAAACAAACAAGAACAACAAAAACCACATGTATAGCAGGTAAAATTATAAAATGAAAATATCAAGAGTACATTGATAATCTTCAGGTCATACCAAAACAGACGGAGTTAATGGAGAGTATAGTGAGAAAGTGTCATTTACAAATGGGCAGAAATACATAAAAACTAATTCACAGTCACAGTAACCATAGCTGAGGTAACACACTCTGACTGTTGGTATTCCATGTATTCTTAGCCCAAGAAACACAAAGTGGTAGTGGCTCACCAGGCTTACCTGCCTGCTGAGTTATGTCTAGGTGTATTTGTCCTTGAGTTTCTTAAGTCTGATTTTCTTCTTTTTCTTAAGTATATACATAAACATACACCATATACTATATACTATATATATATATATATATATATATATATATATATATACATATTTGGATGGGGTGGGGGTTCACACTTATGAACATTATGGCACACAGGTGAAAATCAAAGGATAACTTGCAGAAGTCAGTTCTCATTTTATCTGTGGGGCCCAGGAATTGAACTTAGGTTGTCACTCTTAGCAGCAAGTACTTCTGTCTACTGAGCCATCTCACCAGCCCAACTCTGATTTCCAAAGCCAAGAATTTTGATGCAGCAAAGTAGGAGAGGGGGATGCTCATGCTGCACGAGGGATTCGGGGACTGTGGTACTCCTCCTATAACCTGTTTTAACTGTAGTAAACTTCTCTCTCTCTTTCCCCAGTTCCATGCTATATGACCCAATACACTGTAATTTGAGTGTCTTAATTTTATCTGGGTCAACCACTTTCTTGATCTCTGAATTAGCTCTTCTGGTAGTATAATGGAGGAAGCCATTGTGTCAGTGTCTCTTCATTGGACAAATAAAACTCTAAGCATGGTAGATTCTTTGGGATCACAAAGCTTAGAGGAGGTAAATGAGTGAATAAAAGAGGAGGTAAATAAAAATAATGGATTCTATATAATCATGAAACAGTGAAAGCAAGTCCATTGTGATTAAAATGATTTTCCTGTTAAATAGTAACAGCCCTCCTACTAATATTCGAGAGACAGATTACAAAATTGAATTGGTGAACTTTTAACTAGTGAACTCCTAATTTAGTTCTTAGGTGAATGACATATCTGGATTTCTTAAGTTTACTAAGCTGCTGTTCTGTTCCATGGCACCTGAGAAAAACAAACAAACTCAACATTATTTTGTAAATATAGCATTTACTATCACTGACCCTTTGCTAATATTGTGTGTGAACCTCCTCTAATCTGTTAGAGTCTTCTAAGCGAACTGAAAGGTTTCTCCGCAAAGAAAGAATTTTGTTTCAAAAGCAGACATTAGGCTTGACTTTATTCCTCTCAGGTTTGCCTCACTCACTTCAGACTTGTCAGTCCTCAGGAATTGTGTGAGCAAGTTCTTCAAAGTACAACTTTGTGGCTCTCTTCCATTGTGGAACCTTGGCTGTCATGATGGTGCTACACATCCACATCCCCTGGTTCTGTTTCAAATTATTATGAAAGGCAACTGGACATTTCAACTGTCATACTTTACATATCGCCACCCAATCCTATGGCAAGAAAATCCTTAGAATGGACGAACACATGTTATGAATCATATCTTCGTCCTTTCCAAAATCCATGGTGAAATTAGATGGTCATCATGAGAACATTAGGAGGAGGAGCGTCTGTCAGGTGTTGGGGCCAGGGTCTCCGTCCTCATGAGTGGGTTCATGTTTTCATTACAGGGACAGGTTCATTACAAGGGGGTGGATTTGTTTCTTCCCGTGCATTTGAGAGATTCTTTCCCTTCCCCTTCATGTCCCCACTAGCATGTAGGCCTTCATCATCTCATGAAGACCCACACCTGAACAGCTGTCTCGGTCTTAAACTTTCCTTCCTCCAAAAGTGAAGGATTCACTTCTGTTCATCACAAATTACCTAGATGTTTTGTTACACCAGCAAAAGCAGATTTTTTTTTCTTTTTTTCGGAGCTGGGGACTGAACCCAGGGCCTTGCGTTTGCTAGGCAAGCGCTCTACCACTGAGCTAAATCCCCAACCCTGTGATTTTTTTTAACCATTCTTCTTACCAAAAGGTATATGGTAAGACTCACTTTGAAAGGCCAGTTTTCTAAAGGGAACACTGTGGGGAGTAGTTGAAGGATTTTATGAGTCTTAATAATAAAATCAAAAGGGAGGAAGAACAATGTTAATATCTATTTCTGCTCATCTTAAATATAATTAAAATAATTGCATGTTTTGGTTTTTGCTGAATACTCTTGGTCTTAATCCTTCTGGTGAATGTGACATAATTACATTGCTTGTTTAGTCCAAAGTACACAGAATCTTCCCCTTTGCCACCATAATATCTCTATTCTTCTCTTCTCTTTTCTTCTATTGTGACGCCTTCCATTTTGATAAGCCCAGCCTGAACAAGCAGTACTTGCTCCACCACGATGAGTAAGTTATTAAATAAAGGCCCTGCTTTTGGTTCTACTGGTTATTTGACTCACCATGAGCTCACCACGAACAAGTCACTCAAATCTTTGCCCCTCAGTTGGAAGCCTGGCTGTGTAACCTTTCAGGAATGTTAACCGGACAAGTTTCCATTGTGACAAACTCTTCTTATCTTTACTGATCTGCTGTCCAGAAACCCATATAAAGATGTGTCTCTTCACGCTAAATCAGATTTAAGGGTGGGCATTTTATTGAGAATTTTCCTCTGGGACTGGCGTAAAACTCACCCCTAAAACACTACTCCTTCCTTATCCTCGTAAGTGTTGAAATCACAGTTGTAAGCCACCCCGGTCTTCTAAGATGGGTTACTTTACATCTGAAATCTGCATTTATAATCCTTGTCTCACAGCTTCGACTTTACCCTCTAATTAGCTCCATCTTGAGAGATAAAGTTTGGGTCAATAGTAAATGTTTTAAATAAAATGAAGAACTTGAAAATTATTCTCAAAATAGCCTTCCTGAGGCTGAAGACAGTTAAGAACACCTGTTGCTCTCACAGAGGACCTAGGTTTGCGTCCCAGCCCCCACATGACGGCTCATAAACATATAACTCCAGCAAGAGCTAGAGTTATAAATCTTCAACACACAAGAGATAAAAATAAATAAAACTAAAAAAATCGTAAATGAGCTCTCTTAAAATTATTTGTAGCACTAATGGGCTAGGTAAGGACTTGCTTAGAAAAAAAAAGACCAACAATTGATAAATGAGACTTAATGTACTTAAAGGGCATCTGTATAGCAAAGAAAATAATCGTAAAGAAAGGCAGCCTATTGAATGGGAGTGTATCTTCGCCAGCTCTTCACACAAAAGAGGATTAATATTTACAACACACAAAGAAGTCGAAAACCAAAACATCAGGAAAACAAACGTACCAATCCAAAGTAAGCTATAGATCTGAATGGCGAATGCCTGAAAGAAGAAACACAAAATGGCTGACAAGCACTTAAAATGGTTTACACCGCCACTAGCCAACAGAAAATGAAAATTAAAACTACTTTGAGATTTCATCTCACCCCAATTAGAATGGCTATTATCAAGAAAGCAAATGACATATTACAAAATAAAGTATGAGATATGACAAAAAAAACAAAAACAAAAACAAAAACCTACCACATTGAAGTTATACAAATCAACCGAAGGAAAAGAACTCAAGAGAAGCCATAAAAATCGGGGACCCACTCATCTGCACCCTCATGAACCCCATAAAAAACACTAAACTGGAAACCACAGTGTCTATGAGGAGGACTTGGTGCAGACTCGTGCAGGCCTTGTGCATGCACACTTAGGCTTTGTGAGTTCACATGAACTTTATGTTGATGTAGAAGGCCTTGTTTTCTTGGTGTTCCCCATCCTCTCTGGCCCTTACACTCTTGTAGTTGACCTTCGTGACCTAGCGGGATCTCCTTTTTTCCTACCCTTTATGCCCCCAGATCTCACCCACTATCACTAGATAGGAGAGAAAGAAGGATAGAGAAGGAGGAGAGAGAGAGACCCTTGAATCTAATTTTCTTTATTTTGTTTTTCCTTTGAGCACAATTACTAACAACTTTCAACCAACTCTCCCACCCCCACCCCCAGTGACCAACAACCACTCACCCAGTATCTTGGGATCCTAGCATTTACATATACCCTCCAAAAAGTTCCCAGAGTTCCAAATGCCACCCAATCTCAGAAACTATCTGCAGATGGCAAAATCATGCCTCTACTAGAGCATGAGGCAAATCATAGTCAGCTGCTGTAGGCAGTCTGAAGCAGTCCCGAATTATCACACCTGGGACTAAAGTAAAAACATATTCTGTTTTGAAACATATTTCTCTGTGTGTGGGGGGTGAGGGTGGGGGGTGTGTTTTATAAAAGAAACCAAAGTTCCAGAATTGTCACTACACACTCTTTTCACCTCCTACTCTGCGAAGTTCTCTGAGCTCTGAGAGGACGATTTGATGGAGACATCCCATTTAAGGCTGAGTGTTTCAAGGTCTCACTCTCTGCTCAGTGTCTGGCTGTGGTTCTCCATATTTGTCTCCACCTGCTTCAGGAAGAAGCTTTTCTGATGATAGCCGAACAAGGCTCTGATCTATACATGTAATCGATCATCATTTATCACTATATTTTTTTTTCTTTTGGCAACTATTATTTGTCTTTATTCTAGGTCCATGAATGAGTGAGTGAGTGAATGAATGAATGAATGAATGAATGAATATGAATACCTAGCCTCCAGGGTAAAGGTTAACAACTGAACTATCCCTTATACCTGTTGGGAGAGAGAAAATCAGTTTTCTCCAATAGAGTGGCACAGGCTATATAAACCACTCCAGAACAGGCCTCATGTGCAGGAGTAGTTCACTAACATAGAATGGACTCCACAGTTGTCTGTCTGTCTGTCTCTCTCTCTCTCTCTCTCTCTCTCTCTCTCTCTCTCTGTGTGTGTGTGTGTGTGTGTGTGTGTGTGTTTAGAATTTATTGGGTTTTGTTTTTCCTTTAGGATGTACTTTTGTTTTCTGTTTTTATTTAGTGTGTTGGTTGAATATGCTTGGCCCAGGGAGTGGCACTATGAGGAGGTGTAGCCTTGTTGGAAAAAGTGTGTCACTGTTGGGGTGGGCAATGAGACCTTCCTCCTAACCATGTGAGAGCTAGTTTTCTCCTATCAGCCTTCAGATGAAGAGGTAGAACTCTCAGCTCCTCCCATACAATGCCCGCCTAGATGCTGCCATGCTCACACATTAATGATAATGGACTGAACCTCTGAACCTGCAAGCCAGCCCCATTTAAGTGTTGTCCTTGCTGAAGGGGTTTGCAACCCCATAGAAAGAACAACAATATCAACCAACCAGACCACACAGAGCTCCCAAGGACTAACCACCAACCAAAGAATACACATGGAGCAACCCATGACTCCAGTTACATATGTAGCAAAGGTTGGCATTGTCAGGCCTCAGTGGGAGAATAGGCTCTTGGTCCTGTGAAAGCTCCATGCTTTAGTGAAGGGGAATGTCAGGGCAGGGAGGGAGGAAGGAGTGGGTGATTAGGTGGGGGAGCACCCTCATAGAATCAGGAGGAGGGGATGGGATAGGGGGTTTCCAGAGGGGAAACTGGGAAAGGGGATAACATTTGAAATGCAAATAAAGAAAATATCAAAGAAAAGAAAAGGTCCTTATAAGAGTTACCTTGGTCATGGTGTCTGCTCACAGCAGTAAGATATTTAGTTTTGGTGGCTTATTGTTTTATTGGGTTTTTATTTGTTTTTTGAGAAAGAACTTAATGTTGGGTCGGTATGGGGAGAGGATCTGGAAGGTCTTGGGAGAAGGAAAGAATATGATCAAAATATATTTAAATTTTAAAACTGTTTTAAGTAAATAAAAATATAATTGGGGTTGGGGATTTAGCTCAGTGGTAGAGCGCTTGCCTAGGAAGCGCAAGGCCCTGGGTTCGATCCCCAGCTCCGAAAAAAAGAACAAAAAAAAAAATATAATAAAAAGAACACACACAAAACAAACAAGAACCTAAATGACAACAAATACTAATTGTTGTGTTTTATAAAAATAGAGAAGAAATATGCTTGGTGGATGTGTGGGGGAAGGGAGTGCCTCAGGGGACCAGCCGCAGGACAGTATAGAATAGAGTTTATTCAGGGCATGGGGGTGGGGAGTTGAGGGAGTAGAGCCAGAGAAAGGGAGAAAGGGAGAAAGAGATTGAGAGAGAGAGAGAGAGAGAGAGAGAGAGAGAGAGAGAGAGAGAGAGGAGGAGGAGGAGAGACTGGCCATGAGATCATGGAAACAGAGGGGGAGAGGAGAATGGGGAGAGAGGGGAAGTAGGATCAAGAAGAGAGAGTAAGAGCAAGAGGGCAAGAGAGAGGAGGAGGTAAGCAGCCTCTTTTATGGAGTGAGTCAAGCACACCTGACTGTTGCCAGGTAACGGTAGGGCGGAGCCTAGACAAAATGCTAACACTGGTGAGGTAGGGAAAGAGGAACCCTTATTCACAGTTAGTGAATCTAAATTACTGTTATGGAAATAGTATGAGAATTTCTCCAAAAGATAAGAATAGAACTACTGTATTACCCAACTATACCACTTCTGGGCACATATTCAAAGAACTCTATTGTGTAGCTTGGGATAAGCCTAGATGTCCACCAACTGCTGCTGACAGGATAGTGAAAATGTGGTGCAAATACATGATGGAATTCTTTTCCAATTACTTACTTATTTATTTACTTATTCACTTTACTTCTCAATTGCAGTCCTTCTCCACATGATGAGATTTTACTCATTTATAAACAAAATGAAATTTTCACGTAATTGAATAAGATGAGTATGTATATTTGGGTGAAGAACCATAGGCACAGGAAAACATAATCTGCACGTTCTCTCTCATATGTGAGTCTGAGCTTTGAATCTCTAAATTTATATATTCAACTTATAGTTTTTTTAATTGGATATTTTCTTTATTTACATTTCAGATGTTCAAACCCTTTCCCAGTTTCCCCTCTGGAAACACCCTATGCCATCCTTCCTCCCCCTGTTTCTATGAGGGTGCTCACCCATCCACTCACCCACTTCCACCTCCCCATCCTGGCATTTCCCTATACTGGGGCATTGAGCCTTCACAGAACCAAGGACTTCCCCTCCTATTGATGCTAGATAAGGTCATCCTCTACTACATATGGGGCTGGAGACATGGGTCCCTCCATGTGTACTCTTTGGTTGGTGGTTTAGTCCCTGGGAGCTCTGGGTGTCTAGTTGGTTGCTATTTTTGCTCTTCCTATGGGGTTGCAAACCCTTTCAGCTCTTTCAGTCCTTTCTCTAACTCCTCCACTGGGGTCCCTGTGCTAAGTCCAATGGTAGTTTTTATAGAGGCTAGAAATATGGGAAGATGTCAGTGCAGGGAAGTGGTTTGAGAAAGGGTAAAATGTTAGGTAGAGAGGAGATGCCATGTACGAAAGATTTATATAGGAAGAGAAAGGGAGGATGGGAGAAACAAAGGGGGAGGGCGGACAGAAGTGTCCTCAGGAGTTTCTGGTCAGGGAGGCCCTACAGGTCCTCAGAACAATACAGTATTTTGTAATTCCTTTTGGTGGTCTCCAGACCTAGATAGTGAGATCCTGTGGACAAAGTCACTTCACTCTTTGGTGGCATAATATAGGGAAATCAAGTAGTAACTGAGATGGAAGCCTTCTCCATCCCAGCTAGGTTTCATAGTCTGAGAAGAGAAGAGGAGAGGAGAGGAGAGCAGAGGAGAGGAGAGGAGAGAAGAGGAGAGGAGAGGAGAGGAGAGAAGAGAAGAGAAGGGAAGAGGAGGAGAGGAGAGGAGAAGAGAGGAGAGAAGGAGAGGTGAGAGGAGGGAAAGGGAGGGGAGAAGAGAGGAGAGGAGAGGAGAGGAGAGGAGAGGAGAGGAGAGGAGAGAAGAGAGGGGAGGGGAGGGAAGGGAGGAAGGGGAGGGGAGGGGGCGGGAGGGGGGGGGGGAGAGGAGAGAGGAGAGGAGAGGGGAGGGGAGGGGGGGAGGGGAGGAGGAGAGGGAGGAGGGAGGGGAGGAGGGGAGGGAGAGGAGAGAAGAGGAGAGGAGAGGAGAGGAGAGGCGAGGAGAGGAGAGGAGAGGGGGGGAGGAGAGAGGAGGGGGGAGGGAGGGAAGAGGGGAGGGGAGGAGAGGAGGGGAGAGGAGAGGAGAGGGAGAGGGGAGAGGAGAGGGGAGGGGAGGGGAGGGGAGGAGAGGAGAGGAGAGGGGAGGGGAGGAGAGGAGAGGGGAGGGGAGGGGAGAGGAGAGAAGAGAAGAGAAGAGAAGAGAAGAGAAGAGAAGAGAAGAGAAGAGAAGAGAAGAGGAGAGAAGAAGAGGAGATCTTAATCAGCCAAGAACCCCATGAGCTACAATATCAAACTAGACCAACAAGATGTAGCCTCTTAACCAAGTGCAGTAGTAGTATAGTTGTTAGGAGAAAACCAACTGCTTTCTCTGCTTGGATTCGAAGCCTATTTGATAGAAGGAAGTTTTATCTGATACTGCAAACCCAGTCAAAAGACCGTGGCAAGGCCCTCAGAGTCACGTATTGCTGTAGTGTTGCTTGTGAAATGTCTTTGTCCTCTCTTTCTTTCTTGGCTGTGTTCCCAGAATATTGTGAGATACTGATTATGAGTAGAACATTTGAGAATAGCTAATCAAGTTTGGACCCAGCTTTGCCACTCAGTACAAATATTATCTTAGAGAAGTTTTTGGGGTTTTTTGTTGTTGTTGCTGTTGTTGTTGTTGGTGGTGTTTTTTTGTTTGTTTGTTTAAAAAATGTCCAGTTTCCTCATCTATAGAATGAAAGTAATATAGTCTGTATACTGTACTCCCAGGAGGAAGTAGGGATGGTTAGAGAGGATAGTTCACTTAAAACACTTAGTGCTTCCTGGCACTATAGAAATTAGAGATTATTGGCCTCACAAGTATTACTATTATAATTATATTCCTACTAATCTTTTAGGTTTAATCATCAATGTATATAAAATAAAGCATAAAGTTTAGGCCATTTTTATTGAACTCTACCTTTTTATGATCTAAAAATAGAAATCTAAAAAATATCCTCATCCTTCAAGAATATTCCTCATTTTCTATGAATTTTTCTTAGGGATGAAGATCGCTGGTCTTTGCTACTTTGTGGGTTATTCTTTTCCCATCCTTTACTCCCTCTCCCCCAGTTCACCACCTAACACTGCCTAGGAGAGAAACAAGGATAGAGGGAAGAGAGGAATTAGCAAAATCTTAGAATTTAATTTCTTATCTTTTGTTTCTTATTTGACCAAGGCTACTGAAAAACCACTCTCAACCTCCTTAAACGATCAACAACCACTGATCCTGCCTCTTGGGCATCCTTGTATTTATATACTCTCTGAAAAGTTTCCAGAATTTCTAATGTCACACGATAACAAAAACTATCTGCAGCTAGCAAAACCATGCGTCTGCTAGACCGTGAGGCAAGTCATAACTGCTTCAGACAGTCTGAATTAGCCACATAGTCCCACATCTGGGATTAAAATGAAAATATAGTCTTATACTTTGTCTGTTTTTTTAAACAAACAAAAATTCCAAAATTGTCCCCACAAGTGAGTTTTTTAGGGAAGAAACGGTTTGTTCGGCTTTTGAATCATAAACACTGACCACCTGTCTGTATTTCTAAAGTGAAAAATAAGTTCTCACATTTTTCAAAAGAAAGAAAAGCTTGTGGTGTCAAAGGCAAAAATATGTTTGGAGTAAATTCCAACCAAAGGCACCTTCCCATGTATGATACACTTATCTTGAATGTGCTTGGGTTAAAAATAAATTGAGAAGCGGCCTGGGAGAGGCGGAGTGCGGAAGAAATAGGAAGCTCATTCCCATTGTTTACCTTCCCTTCCCTATTAGCATATTCAGGAAGCATTCCAGCAATCTACTTTGTAGCAAAGCGACTTCCTTCCTGAGCACAGATGATTCACTTGGTGATTCTTCAAACATGACTAAACGCAGCAGGTCCACACGAGGCAGAAAACTTTCTTAAAGACTCACCGTGTGACTGTGCAGGGCTAACAAGAGCTGCAAGATCACTAACGTCCTTCCTTTGTTAGTTGTGAATTCTTATCCGGCAGGGCTTTATCTACACAACTGTGTGCTTTACACAGCACAGATCCCGCCATAGTAAATGCCACCGGTAGGGGGCAGATAGTGACATGTTATATTCTCAATGTGCTATGATGTTAAATTATTGTTTGTTTTTGTCTGTCTGTCTGTCTGTCTGTTTCTAACTCCCTTGTACAGAGTACCTAAAGGACTTTAGGCTTCACTTTTTTTTTCCTTTTGGTATCCCAAGCTGTCCTCCCAGAACTCAACAGATAAAGTGATCCTACCAGACAAGGTGGAGCCTATTAAAACATTACATCACCTGAAGATACTGAGCCAAGGAAAGATCTTCTCATTTGGTTTTCCCAAAGTAGCTTGTCCAGTGACTCAAATCACTGTGGTGCTACCTTTGTTTGAGAAAATGTGAGTGAGCTGTTTATCTTGTTCTTGGGAAATTTAGAGATATTTAGTCTACGAGATGCACAAGACATTTTATGCTAGCAGGTTAGATTCTCTTGCTTAAAATTTTTTTTTTCATTTACTGTTTTTCTTAGCACATATCAATTATACTAAAGTGGGTTTTATTATTATTTTTAATACATGTCTAGAATTTATTGTGATCATATTTGTTCCCATACCCTCTTTCGTCCCACTCCCAGTCGCTCCCTTATTCTTCTCAGCTAGCCTCCCTTCTGTATTCTTCTTTGTTGTTGTTAATAATCCTCTGATTACAGCAATATGTTGGAGCATGGTGAATCTCATCAGGGACTCCACCTCAGAAGAAAGCACTCCAGAAGACAGGCTGGGAAAATGTACCTAGGCAAAGATGCATATATGAGGTAATAGCAGATGAGGCCCATCAGCCTGAAGGTCCCAGAAGGTCAAAAGAGAACACGCCTTAAAGGGAAATCACCTCTGATTCTCTGCTGATATGATGTTGGGGATTGGTTCTAACGCTTTGAATTAATCGGGAATCTGCATGTTCAAATGCTGAAGGTCCTTGTCTTCAGTTGGTTTTTGATTGATCAATAAAGATCCAGTGGACAATAGCTGGTTGGAGAGAGAGGGATGCAACTTTTAGATTATGTGCGTTAGGAACTGGGAAAAAGGATGAGGGAGAATCGTCATGACTTGGGAGAGATGGACGGGACTTAAGAGCTGCAGGAGAGAAAGCCAACCAGCTGTGTAAGAAACCGGGGAAGGCACCAGTGGCCAGTGGATCTAGGGTAGCAAGGGAAGAGTTAGGAGTCTCAGAAGTACTGGAGGGGAGCATTTGCTGGCAAGGGAACGTTTAGGAGTGGCCAGCCTTTGAGCTAGTCACAGCATGTCAATAGTTAACTGTGTGTATCTTGTATCTGCAAACCCAAAGAGCTCCTGGGCGAGTGCGTGCGTGCGTGCGTGTGACCACCGGGAGCCAAAGCAGTATAGCCAAAACTACTGCTACGCTGTGACATCACAAATACCAGTCATAGGGATCAGCCTCAGGCTGGAAGAAATAAAAAAGGTATGAGTAGCTCCCATCCAGTCCTGGGTTTCCTGGCTACTCCGGCTGCCAGGAAAATACTTTCATGGAAAGATTCTATTGGTTGTTGAGCTGAGCTCCTTCCCAGGTTAGTGGACTTCCTGAAGTTCTCACGTCACTCCCACATGAAGTAGGAAACCTTACTTCTGACCAATATTATTTCAGGAACTTCTGGGAAGATTCAGTTCACCATGAAAGGGCATGGCTGCCTTTGGTTGAGAGGAGTCTGTGTGGGCACTCATTAATATATCTAGTAAGCCCAGAATTCATAGATATCATATCCCTAAGGAATGCCTTTATGTCACCTTTATGATTTATGTTTTATCATTTTTATGTTTTATGCTTTATGATTTACGTTACCTTTATGATGGCCTTTATGTCGGCAACCATACCTGTCACAATGACAGCATCCCATCCATGAATCTTGTCCAACCTAGATCCTTGCAAGGCTCTGGTGACACCTGCTGAGCCCTGTCATACTTCACCAAAGGCCACAAAGAGCAGAGGAGCAAAGTGGTTAGCACGTGGATCTCGCCAGGCTGTTAGAGACCATGTCGAGCTTGAAACTCAATACCTTGACCCGTTCTCTCCAAGCCCTGGGTAACACTGACCCAGGAGCTGATCTACAGACCTAGACAGACATGTACGTGGGGATGATAGAGGTATTACCCCAGTTCCTGAAGTATCTGAAGGTCTCCATCCCTGACTGGACTCTGAGCAATATGGCTGCCAGGAGACCACCACACCCAGCAGTATGAGCTGCCTCCTTTGGTGAGTCTTCTGAAAGTGAACAATTCAAAGTCCAGAAAAATCCCCAGATCCTGGCATTGTTCAGGGGCCGCCTTAGACCAATTGTCACAACTTGTTCATTCAGGAATCTTGGTGCCACTGGTGAATCTGCTCTATGTTTTGGGCATGTCTTTATAGCCTCCAGGCAGATAAACTGTGTGATGGGAGACCTCAGTGGTCCTGATGGAACTGAGTCTTCAGATCTTCACCTGAAGCATCCTCTTCGGCCAGAACATCATTAGGAGACACTTGGTGAGAGAGGAGATGAACGTTTTCTGAGTCCAGGGCCAAGAGTGTGAATGCAGGAAGTACTGAACAGAAAACTACAGACCTGCCCCCAGCGCTATGCCATTAACCCCACAATAGAGGATTGGCATCTTTAGAAGCACCACACTTACGGTTTAGTTTTTTTTTTCTTTTTCCCACCCCCTCCCCTTACAGTTTAGTTTTTTTCATCTGTAAAAGTTTTTAAACTAAAACGTAGTAAAATATCAACATTCTCACCTCTTAAACAGAAACAAACAAAAAGGACAGAGCAGCTATGTCAGAATGGAAGTCAGAGTCCTCCCTTTTCTTGCCCCTTCCTCAGTTTTCCCTCCTTCCATAGCATTCCCAGGGCATTGAATGGGGACCTTTCTCTCAGGGCTCTAAAATTCCCAACCCCCTTAGCTGCACGCTACTATTGTCTCTTAACCAGGAGTTCTGCACTCCTTAAGATGACTTAAGCCTGCTGTCATCCCTGCTGTGAAGCCTTCCTCATTTTCTACCCCTGTTGCTGAAGGCTATGCCTTTTATCACAGAGAGAATCAGTGACCAATGGATCTGAATGTGGAGACCAGAAAGTTTGCTTCCCAGCTCTCTCTCTTTGTGCTCCAGAATGAATGGCCCCATTGACTGACTTCCTCATCTGCAGGTTTCAGTAGGACCTTAAAGAGAACCTGTTGGGAGATAGGAGAACCTCCTTGTGCTGTTAGATGATGCATTGCGCACCCTCACTCACGGACAGTCCCCTGCAGACCTTAACTGTAGAAATGGGAGCTTGGCATAGTACTTAAGAAGGGCAAGTCAATCTGACTGACAAACACACGCACTGCTAGCTTTCTTCTGGCAGAGGTGCTCCGTGCACACTGCTTAGCCACTGACTATGTACGATGTGGGTTGCTTAGGAATACATCAAGTGATGTCTATCCAATTTGATTTCGCTCAGTTATCTCCAACCATCAAATGGGTTCTGGGGATCAAACTGAGGCTGTCAGGTCTGGCAGCAAGCCTCTTTACTCAATGAGCCATATCGTCGGTCTCTTCACATTCTGTCATACATGAGTTCCTGTTTTCGTTTTCTCGTGGAGACCGAGGGACAACGTGCTCTTTAACTATTTTTATTTTATTAATTTCTACTGTCAACTCGATCAGCTTAAGACACACCAGGGGAATTAACAAAGCACACTCTGGGTGTGCCTGTGACGGTCTCTTCAGTGACAGAGCACAAGGACTCTGGATCTAGTGAAGGGATCTATCCCTTCATGTATTCACAGTAGGAAGGCATTGTTGAGAGGTAAGAAAGACAGGGAGTGACGCCTAATTGGAGGAAACGGTTCTTTGGAGCGCGTTCTGGCCCAGTTTCACCCTTTGTGCCTTTCATGCTTCTTAGACGTTCCGTTCTGTCACTGCCTCATCAGATTCAAGGAGCCCTTTACAACCACAGCCAACAGGAGTCTTTGTCTTGTTAAGCTGCTTATCAAGGTTGACTCCCTCCAAGAGAGGAGTAACTAATCAGAAGGGTTTCCTGATTTAGATTTAACGTCGTTTCCTCCCAAAGGCCATCTGGACGATCTCTTCCAAATCAGTGGCTGAGATTACCAGTTAAATATTTCAACTGTTAAAAATGTCTACTCAGAGTGAGAGAGAACAGACTTAGATAAAGAAAATCTCAGCTACCCCATTACGTGTGCACAACTATCATTACTATCACAGATGTGTGAGCACACAAACACATATGTATGTGAGACACATTTGAAAACAAGACAAACTTTACTTCTGTTACTTATGGATATATACCTTCCAGGTTTATATGGTTTTTTTTTTTTCTTGATATTCTGAATCGGCTCTTTAATCATTTAAAATATTTACTGGTATAAGCTCAGTTGCTTTTTTTTTTTTTTTTTTTAGGAACTAACCTGTCATCATTTTTACTGTAAATAGAGTATATATATATATATATATATATATAGTTAATTTTGTAGAGTAATTTTCATAAATAAGTGATATATGTATGCTTCATTGGATATATACTTGATTTTTTTTTTTATTAACTTGAGCATTTCTTATGTACATTTCGAAAGTGTTATTCCTTTCCTGGTTTCGGCAAACATCCCCTTCCTCCCCCTTCCTTATGGGTGTTCCCCCCACCCTCCCCCATTGCCCCCCCCGACAGTCTAGTTCACTGGGGGGGTTCAGTCTTAGCAGGACCCAGGGCTTCCCCTTCCACTGGTGCTCTTACTAGGATATTCATTGCTACCTATGAGGTCAGAGTCCAGGGTCAGTCCATGTATAGTCTTTAGGTAGTGGCTTAGTCCCTGGAAGCTCTGGTTGCTTGGCATTGTTGTACATATGGGGTCTCAAGCCCTTCAAGCTCTTCCAGTTCATTCTCTGATTCCTTCAACGGGGGTCCTATTCTCAGTTCAGTGGTTTGCTGCTGGCATTCGCCTCTGTGTTTGCTGTATTCTGGCTGTGTCTCTCAGGTTCGATCTACATCCGGCTCCTGTCGGTCTGCACTTCTTTGCTTCATCCATCTTGTCTAATTGGGTGGCTCTATATGTATGGGCCACATGTGAGGCAGGCTCTGAATGGGTGTTCCTTCAGTCTCTGTTTTAATCTTTGCCTCTCTCTTCCCTGCCAAGGGTATTCTTGTTCCCCTTTTAAAGAAGGAGTGAAACCTTCACATTTTGATCATCCGTCTTGAGTTTCATTTGTTCTAGGAAACTAGGGTAATTCAAGCATTTGGGCTAATAGCCACTTATCAGTGAGTGCATACCATGTATGTCTTTCTGTGATTGGGTTAGCTCACTCAGAATGATATTTTCCAGTTCCAACCATTTGCCTACGAATTTCATAAAGTCGTTGTTTTTGATAGCTGATTAATATTCCATTGTGTAGATGTACCACATTTTCTGTATCCATTCCTCTGTTGAAGGGCATCTGGGTTCTTTCCAGCTTCTGGCTATTATAAATAAGGCTGCGATGAACATAGTGGAGCACGTGCCTTTTTTATATGTTGGGGCATCTTTTGGGTATATGCCCAAGAGAGGTATAGCTGGATCCTCAGGCAGTTCAATGTCCAATTTTCTGAGAAACCTCCAGACTGATTTCCAGAATGGTTGTACCAGTCTGCAACCCCACCAACAATGGAGGAGTGTTCCTCTTTCTCCGCATCCTCGCCAACATTTGCTGTCACCTGAGTTTTTGATCTTAGCCATTCTCACTGGTGTGAGGTGAAATCTCAGGGTTGTTTTGATTTGCATTTCCCTGATGACTAAAGATGTTGAACATTTCTTTAGGTGTTTCTCAGCCATTCGGCATTCCTCAGCTGTGAATTCTTTGTTTAGCTCTGAACCCCATTTTTTAATAGGGTTATTTGTCTCCCTGCGGTCTAACTTTTTGAGTTCTTTGTATATTTTGGATATAAGGCCTCTATCTGTTGTAGGATTGGTAAAGATCTTTTCCCAATCTGTTGGTTGCCGTTTTGTCCTGACCACAATGTCCTTTGCCTTACAGAAGTTTTGTAGTTTTATGAGATCCCATTTGTCGATTCTTGATCTTAGAGCATAAGCCATTGGTGTTTTGTTCAGGAAATTTTTCCAGTGCCCATGTGTTCCAGATGCTTCCCTAGTTTTTCTTCTATTAGTTTGAGTGTGTCTGGTTTGATGTGGAGGTCCTTGATCCACTTGGACTTAAGCTTTGTACAGGGTGATAAGCATGGATCGATCTGCATTCTTCTACATGTTGACCTCCAGTTGAACCAGCACCATTTGCTGAAAATGCTATCTTTTTTCCATTGGATGGTTTGGCCTCCTTTGTCAAAAATCAAGTGACCATAGGTGTGTGGGTTCATTTCTGGGTCTTCAATTCTATTCCATTGGTCTGTCTGTCTGTCTCTGTACCAATACCATGCAGTTTTTATCACTATTGCTCTGTAATACTGCTTGAGTTCAGGGATAGCGATTCCCCCTGAAGTCCTTTTATTGTTGAGGATAGTTTTAGCTATCCTGGGTTTTTTGTTATTCCAGATGAATTTGCAAATTGTTCTGTCTAACTCTTTGAAGAATTGGATTGGTATTTTGATGGGGATTGCATTGAATCTGTAGATCGCTTTTGGCAGAATGGCCATTTTTACTATATTAATCCTGCCAATCCATGAGCATGGGAGATCTTTCCATCTTCTGAGGTCTTCTTCAATTTCTTTCTTCAGAGTCTTCAAGTTCTTGTTGTACAAATCTTTTACTTGCTTGGTTAAAGTCACACCGAGGTACTTTATATTATTTGGGTCTATTATGAAGGGTGTCGTTTCCCTAATTTCTTTCTCGGCTTGTTTCTCTTTTGTGTAGAGGAAGGCTACTGATTTATTTGAGTTAATTTTATACCCAGCCACTTTGCTGAAGTTGTTTATCAGCTTTAGTAGTTCCCTGGCAGAACTTTTGGGATCACTTAAATATACTATCATATCATCTGCAAATAGTGATATTTTGACTTCTTCTTTTCCGATCTGTATCCCTTGACCTCCTTTTTGTTGTCTGATTGCTCTGGCTAGAACTTCAAGAACTATATTGAATAAGTAGGAGAGAGTGGGCAGCCTTGTCTAGTCCCTGATTTTTAGTGGGATTGTTTCAAGTTTCTTCCATTTAGTTTAATGTTAGCCACTGGTTTGCTGTATATGGCTTTTACTATGTTTAGGTATGGGCCTTGGATTCCTATTCTTTCCAGGACTTTTATCATGAAGGGGTGTTGAATTTTGTCAAATGCTTTCTCAGCATCTAATGAAATGATCATGTGGTTTTGTTCTTTCAGTTTGTTTATATAATGGATCACGTTGATGGTTTTCCGTATATTGAACCATCCCTGCATGCCTGGATGAAGCCTACTTGATCATGGTGGATGATTGTTTTGATGTGCTCTTGGATTCGGTTTGCCAGAATTTTATTGAGTAATTTTGCGTCGATATTCATAAGGGAAATTGGTCTGAAGTTCTCTTTCTTTGTTGGGTCTTTGTGTGGTTTAGGTATAAGAGTAATTGTGGCTTCATAGAAGGAGTTCGGGTAGTGCTCCATCTGTTTCAATTTTGTGGAATAGTTTGATAATATTGGTATGAGGTCTTCTATGAAGGTCTGATAGAATTCTGCACTAAACCCGTCTGGACCTGGGCTCTTTTTGGTTGGGAGACCTTTAATGACTGCTTCTATTTCCTTAGGAGCAGGGGTTGTTTAACTGGTTTATCTGTTCTTGATTTAACTTTGGTACCTGGTATCTGTCTAGGAAATTGTCCATTTCCTGCAGATTTTCAAGTTTTGTTGAGTATAGGCTTTTATAGTAAGATCTGATGATTTTTTGAATTTCCTCTGAATCTGTAGTTATGTCTCCCTTTTCATTTCTGATTTTGTTAATTTGGACACACTCTCTGTGTCCTCTCGTTAGTCTGGCTAAGGGTTTATCTATCTTTTTGATTTTCTCAAAGAACCAACTTTTTGTTCTGTTGATTCTTTCTATGGTCCTTTTTGTTTCTACTTGGTTGATTTCAGCTCTGAGTTTGATTATTTCCTGCCTTCTACTCCTCCTGGGTGTATTTGCTTCTTTTTGTTCTAGAGCTTTTAGGTGTGCTGTCAAGCTGCTGACATATGCTCTTTCCTGTTTCTTTCTGCAGGCACTCAGCGCTATGAGTTTTCCTCTTAGCACAGCTCTCATCGTGTCCCATAAGTTTGGGTATGTTGTACCTTCATTTTCATTAAATTCTAAAAAGTTTTTAATTTCTTTCTTTATTTCTTCCTTGACCAGGTTATCATTGAGTAGAGCATTGTTCAATTTCCACGTATATGTGGGCATTCTTCCCTTATTGTTATTGAAGACCAGCTTTAGGCCGTGGTGGTCTGATAGCACACATGGGATTATTTCTATCTTCCTGTACCTGTTGAGGCCCGTTTTTTGACCAATTATATGGTCAATTTTGGAGAAAGTACCATGAGGAGCTGAGAAGAAGGTATATCCTTTTGCTTTAGGGTAGAACGTTCTATAAATATCCGTTAAGTCCATTTGGCTCATGACTTCTCTTAGTCTGTCTACGTCTCTGTTTAATTTCTGTTTCCATGATCTGTCCATTGATGAGAGTGGGGTGTTGAAATCTCCTACTATTATTGTGTGAGGTGCAATGTGTGTTTTGAGCTTTAGTAAGGTTTCTTTTACGTATGTAGGTGCCCTTGTATTTGGGGCATAGATATTTGGGATTGAGAGTTCATCTTGGTGGATTTTTCCTTTGATAAATATAAAGTGTCCTTCCTTATCTTTTTTGATGACTTTTAGTTGAAAATTGACTTTATTTGATATTAGAATGGCTACTCCAGCTTGCTTCTTCCGACCATTTGCCTGGAAAGTTGTTTTCCAGCCTTTCACTCTGAGGTAGTGTCTGTCTTTGTCTCTGAGGTGTGTTTCCTGTAGGCAGCAGAATGCAGGGTCCTCGTAGCGTATCCAGTTTGTTAATCTATGTCTTTTTATTGGGGAGTTGAGGCCATTGATGTTGAGAGATATTAAGGAATAGTGATTATTGCTTCCTGTTATATTCATACTTGGATGTGTTATGTTTGTGTGCTTTTCTTCTCTTTGTTTTGTTGCCAAGACGATTAGTTTCTTGCTTCTTCTTGGGTATAGCTTGCCTCCTTATGTTGGGCTTTACCATTTATTATCCTTTGTAGCGCTGGATTTGTAGAAAGATATTGTGTAAATTTGGTTTTGTCATGGAATATCTTGGTTTCTCCATCTATATTAATTGAGAGTTTTGCAGGATACAGTAGCCTGGGCTGGCATTTGTGTTCTCTTAGGGTCTGTATGACATCAGTCCAGGATCTTCTGGCCTTCATAGTTTCTGGCTTAAAAAAGTCTGGTGTGATTCTGATAGGTCTGCCTTTATATGTTTGACCTTTTTCCTTACTGCTTTTAATATTCTTTATTTTGTGCGTTTGGTGTTTTGAGTATTATGTGACGGGAGGTGTTTCTTTTCTGGTCCAATCTATTTGGAGTTCTGTAGGCTTCTTGTATGCCTATGGGTATCTCTTTTTTTAGGTTAGGGAAGTTTTCTTCTATGATTTTGTTGAAGATATGTACTGGTCCTTTGAGCTGGGAGTCTTCACTCTCTTCTATACCTATTATCCTTAGGTTTGATCTTCTCATTGAGTCCTGGATTTCCTGTATGTTTTGGACCAGTAGCTTTTCTGCTTTTACATTATCTTTGACAGTTGAGTCCATGATTTCTATGGAATCTTCTGCTCCTGAGATTCTCTCTTCCATCTCTTGTATTCTGTTGGTGAAGCTTGTATCTACAGCTCCTTGTCTCTTCTTTTGGTTTTCTATATCCAGGGTTGTTTCCTGTGTTCTTTTCTTGATTGCTTCTATTTTCCATTTTAATTCCTTCCACTGTTTGATTGTGTTTTCCTGGAATTCTTTCAGGGATTTTTTGTCTCTCCTCTCTATGGGCTTCTACTTGTTTATTTATGTTTTCTGAATTCTTTCAGGCATTTTTTAGATTCCTCTGTAGGCTTCTACTTGTTCTCTAAGGAGTTCATCATGTCTTTCTTGAAGTTCTCCAGCATCATGGTCAAATATGATTTTGAATCTAGATCTTGCTTTTCTGGTGTGTTTGGATATTTCATGTTTGTTTTGATGGGAGAATTGGGCTCTGATGGTGCCATGTAGTCTTGGTTTCTGTTGCTTGGGTTCCATATTGCCTCGCATCAAATTATCTCTAGTGTTACTTTGCCATCAAACTGTCCTATTCAGGAGTGCTTACTTTGTTCTCTCTTTATTTAAGGGGACAGTGGCTTAAACTGTCCTGGTCTTCAGGCCTGTGGATGTCTGAGTCCAGGCAGGTCACTTGCAGCAGAAAAGTTGGTCTTACCTGTTTTCCTCTCTTTCAGTTCTCAGTTATAGGTGGGACAGAGTGCCTTTGGGGCTCCGCACCAGGGGCCCTCCCTGGGTAATTTTTCCTTTCTACAGGTCTTCAGCTGTTCCTGAATTTGGACCTGTGCCTTGAGTTCACCAGGCAGGACCCTCCCCAAGACAGGGCCTTGCAGCAGGGAAAGTTGGTCTTACCTGTGGCCCTGAGGCTCAAGTTCGGGCTCGGGGTTCTGCTTCATGAAACACAGGGCGTGCCTGGCTCTCCTGGATTGGCAGCGACCAGGGCTCGAGTTCTGCGGGGTTCTTGCCTCTTCCGGGAGCCTCTCAAGTGCACCAGGGTTCCAGATGGCCTCGGTGTTTTTCCTCTGGAATCAGTAATGTGTGCAGAGAGCAGTCTCTTCTGGTTTCAGGCGTGTCTGCCTCTCTGAAGGTTTAGCTCTCCCCCATGGGATTTGGGTGCAGAGAACTGTTTACCCGGTCTGTTTCCTTCAGGATCCGGCGGTGTCTCAGGCAGGGCTCCTGCTGCTCCTGGGCTGCTTTTTTTTAATATTTTAAATTCACTTTTCTTTTTTCTTTCCATCTTTATTAAATTGGGTATTTCTTATTTACATTTCAAATGTTATTCCCTTTCCCAGTTTCAGGCCAACATCCCCCTAACCCTCCCCTCCCTTCTCTGTGGGTGTTCCCCTCCCCATCCTCCTGCCCCCTCAGTTGCTTTTAATATGAATTTAAAACAAAATAGAAAATTATCAGTAAAATAGACCAGCGATATCTGCTATGATATGTTGTTGCCTCTGCTTTGAACTTCACACTGATGAGCATTTTATCAATTTGTTTAAGCGTCCATCTTCACTTAAAAAAAGGAGAGTTTAATCTCACACTAACAGAGGCCTGATCATTAGTTAGGAGGTTCTGAACAACTCACCCCAGCATGAGTGTCAGTTTATAGCATACACATGCATTTGTGTATTTATTAATAAACACATAGAATCCCTGTGGCTTTCCTTTTTTTTTTTCTTTTTTTCTTTCTTTTCTTTTCTTTCTTTCTTTCTTTTCTTTTTCTTTCTTCTTGTAGTAAAATCATATTTTAAATATATTACAATCATTTCCCTGATCACTGACAATACTGAGGTGAGGAAAAAATGGTCCAGTTGGAAGTGTATTCTGTGACAGGCCGCCCTGGTTCTCATTTAATGCTTCCAAATGTGGTCATTGACAAAGAGGGTAGTTTTCTAGTCAAGCATCCAAGGGTCAAAAACTAACACACTCAACCCAGGGCACCACATCAGCTCTTCTTCTCTTCTGGCCACACTGTTCCTGTTCTGGCCATCCCCAGGCACATTGATGCAGGAGTGGGGTAGTTCTGTTTGTCTTCTGCAGGGAGAACTGAGCAGCTCAAGGAAGAGTCCTCAAATATCTCAGATAGTAAAATGTGTCAGATATCTAAGTGTAAAACATTTAAGATTATTTTACTAGAAATTAAAAATGTGGACTGGAGAGAGGGCTCAGCGGTTAAGAGCACTGACTGCTCTTCCAGAGGTCCTGAGTTCAATTCCCAGCAACCACATGGTGGCTCACAATCATCTGAAATGAGATCTGATGCCCTCTTCTGGTGTGTCTTACACAGAGGGGCTTCCACATTGCCCTTGAGTTGTTACCAGCTTTGATTATTTAGTGCTTAAGAAAATGGGCTTCTACAGATGTGACAACAGGTAGGTCAGATCCAACCAAAAAAGAATGGACGGGCCTGGCATTTGTGTGAAGTCTTTTCAGCATGGTGAATTCTTCATGCTGACTATTATGGGTGAATATTCAGTCCTTGAGACTCGATCTTACCATCTTTTACACACACACACACACACACACACACACACACACACACACAGAAACATGCAACATACAACATGCATACTCAAACACACACACACAACATGCACACACATGCAACATACAACATGAGTGCACACACACACTTGCACGCATGCATGTATGCATGTATGCACAAAAGCAAGCACATAGCAGTGGATTAAGTATGAAATCTTGACTACAGCTGAGCCTAGACTGTAGAGATTGAGAAATGATTTTTTTTTTGAAATCCTCTATTATACTGCCAGAACGTGGCCTTTGAATGTAAGTTTCCATTTATCCTACTAATCTTACAAAACATCTTCCTTTACAGTTATAGGAAATTTGGTCTCAGTAGAGGATGGGAACATTTCGGAAATAACAGTTAAAGCATTAACTTTCTTTGTTTACCAGCCAAATTTTCTATTTGATCTACAAGAGATTGTCCCTAAATGTATTATCACTGATTTTTACGGTGATGGCGCCTCCATTCCACACTGTGACCTGCTTTTGTGGATCTCTCCCCCACTGCCTGCTTGCTGCTGGAGTCACTGGTTTCATTACTGAACTGACGGGTCCCAGCCAGCAACTCCCAAAGACTATTCTAATCCAAATAGGGTGGGAACCTTGAAGAAGAGACAGCTGTTTACTAGAGGTATCTACTGGTTAGAAATCTCAATGATTCTATAAATTGTTTCTAAAGCCCCCTAACGTAATACTGTGTGTGGAAATCTGTTCCCATGTTTGCCTTTTATGTCAATCGAGGATTTATCGCTTCTAATCAAGATGACTTGTACTTTTGCTGCTAGGTTGCAATGACTCTTCTCCCTTTCAGAGTTTGGTTACCGGCTTCACTGTTAACAGGGCAGAAATTCCTAGATTTCAGTTTACTCTTGTGCTTGCCCAAGAAGGAACTTTCCAATGTTACAAAATGGCAATTGTCCTTGCTACATTCATTCTGAAAAGGAGTCATTCCTATAGAGTAGTAATTGCTAATGAGCAGATCAGTGGGGCCCATGGTCTCCCTGGGAGGTCATTCCTAATGAACAGATTGGTGGAAGCACATGCCTTTGCCTCCCCCCACCCCAGTGTCTCAGGACCACCCACTGAGAAGTGGGCGAAGGCAGGAAGGCTCTTTGCCACATTTAAAGAATTGTCCATGCACCTGTCCCACAGCTGTGGTAGCAGCTTAACAGGAGCAAAGCGCGCAGGGAGTGAGCAGTTACTTGTCTCACAGGAGGTGCAAATGCTCTGCTGTTTCAAGAATACCTCAGCAGAGTGGCAGGCCTAGCCGTGATTTACCAAGCGTCTCTGTACTTCTACCATGCCCTTTAGCTTCCTTAACCATGGAAAGAATAAAGAGTTGATGTCTGAAGGCAGAGAAACCAAGAGTTAAAAACATGGTTCACGGCGTAGTAAGACTTGCCCATGAGTGAATACTGACAGGAACTTTATGAAGATTACCACCTGCTTTCTGATGGGATTTAAGGCCCACTCTATAGGATGAGTGCCTAGTACTGGGATCTGCTCGATAATTTATGGCTGGGGAGTTCACAGGCCCGGGGTGTGAACCCACTACAGTCATCTTTGCACTGTTTTCAAAATTCGTATTTCTATACCTGAAGGAACGCTAGCCCACTCGAGATGGCTCCGGCTGGCCTTGCCCTTCTCTCCCATTCCCTCTGCCATGTTAAAAATCATTAGATCACACTCCTAAGTCTACACACCAAGGTCTGTTTCCTTATTTGGCTGCTGGTTCCTCCTGAGGCTGACTACCAAGGTCTAGTTATCAAAATATTGAAGTCAACAATCTAAAGCGCCCTTTGGCTCACCTAACTAACATGCCCAATTAAAAGTAAACACCTCATCCTAACACGGGGTTTCCCCTTTGATCTTTATAAACTGCCCTTTGCCTATATTGCCACGTCTGTCTCCTCTCTGTCCGGAAGCTGTCCTTTGTTCACTGAGGACAAACATTTCTTTTTTCTTTCTTTTTTTTTTTCCGGAGCTGGGGACCGAATCCAGGGCCTTGCGCTTCCTAGGCAAGCGCTCTACCACTGAGCTAAATCCCCAACCCCAGGACAAACATTTCTTTCCTCTCTCCGTTGCTCCCTTTCTTCCCTTCTCCCTCTTCCTGTGTCTCCTGTCTTTGTCCCTCTGCCTTCCTGGGCCAAGTAAACCTCCTTTGTGCTGAGAACTTGGTTCCGGGGTCCTTTCAGTACCTTATACTAGTGCCGCTTTCAAATCCTTCAGAGAAGCGTCTTTGTGCGTGGACAAAGGGTTAATTCAGAAGCTCGCACCTGGTCAAAGCACAGACTGTAAGCATGTCTCAGGGCTCAGCCACAAGTGGGGCATCTGTCTCTTACATCGTCCCCTGAAGGCTCAGAGGCCGTTGGTGAAGAAGGGGCAGAAATGCTCTATGAGCAGAGGTCCGAGAGGACGGACAGGATAGGACCAGTGCACTTAGCGAACCTCGCGGCAGCCATGGCTGCCTGTGCAAGACCTGCTCAAGACCAAACCAGTCGTCATTCCAGCAAGAAGAGGAGAGAGCCTCAGAAGCTCCCACCCTCGGCTGAGGAAATGTTGGCAGGTGATGGCTTCTTGAGGAGGGAGAGTCAGTTTTCTTAAAGGGTGTGGTCAGTAGCAAGTCAACCGTGCTCCAGTGGATGTTTCCTCACGCATGAGTATATGGGTAACGCAAGTTAGAGTTTTATATGTAGTAATAATAATAATAATAATAATAATAATAATAATAATAATAGTAAAAAACACAGAATTGGGCAGGGCTGGGGAGGTGGGGGTGGGAATAGGGGATCACTAAGGGTCTAAATACAATAAAAGTACATTGTACACACACAAACTTCACAAAGACCTAATAAAAATGTATTTTCAAGTATGTATGTGTGCACCAGCATACTGTTTAGCAACCAAAACAAATACATTTCACACAACCATGACCAACATACAAAACGATAAGGTTGAGGGAAAAAAATTAGACACAAAATTATTAGGTATATTGATTTATTTAAAGTTCAGGAAAAAGAAGTACGTTCGTAGGTGTTTTTAAAACCCTAACAAAGGGGTTGGGGATTTAGCTCAGTGGTAGAGCCCTTGCCTAGGAAGCGCAAGGCCCTGGGTTCGGTCCCCAGCTCCGAAAAAAAGAAAAGAAAAAAAAAAACCCTAACAAAAATAAAAATCAAAGGCCTGGCTATTATAAAGTCATAATAGTTATTAAACCCAGGGGAGAGAAGGAAGGCGAGGCAGGAAGGATTCAGGCCAAAGTGACTCTCTTTGGTAGCAAGATTTCTTTTCCCAGCTTCCGTGGAAGGAAAACAAGTGTCCTCCTCTGCACTGTGTTATTCTTTCAAGGTTCCAAACGGGTTTTATTTTGCAGTAAACATAAGCTAAAATCCAACCATTACTAACTGGACAGGTCCGTTCCTTTTGAAATACCAAATCATTTGTGAACTGGCATTCGGGAGGTGCTCATGGCATCATCAAAGGGAGGTACTGACTTTTGGCGATGAGAGGAAACTTCATAGAGAGACCTTGGCATTAGGTTAGGGTCAACATTCTCAGGAATCAGAACTTTTATTTTTAATTCCCTGAGGGTTTGCATAAACCAAATGACACACATTTTTTTATACCATAATTGTTTCAGCATTTTAGGTACCTTTGCTGAACGTGCTGTCATTTTTTTTTCTTTCTTTTTTTTTTTCTCCTTGATGCCATATCAAAGATTAGTTGGGGTGTTTGCAGATCTCGTTGATACTGCTGTTGTTGAGAAGCGTGTATTAAAGGCAAGTTGGGACGAATAGTCTCCTGGCAGCTACATTCAGACTAAGTTCCCAAATTCCATTTAAAAACACTTGAACCCTTGGGAGGGCTGTTTCATGCTCTTGTGTCCTGGAGCTATCAGGGGACCTGGGCAGCTAGCACAATTGAGCTCTGGGATTCCCTGACTGTGGGGTTAACATAGCTAAGGAAGCCAGCCTACCCCCATCAGACCCGCTAAGAACTGGAGCATGAATACATTTCTGCTTGATGCACTCACTTCCGGCTCAGTGCTCTGAGCCCTGGCAACCCTGAAGCTAGCGATGAATTTAAACTGAGGTTTTGTATCGCCTGTGCCTTCGGCTGATCAGTGAAGGCTTGATTACCGGGTTGAGGGGGAAAAATTGTAATTAACCATTTAACGTAAACATATCCGTTGTAAATACCGAGCAGCTCTAACTCCAACAGAAGCGACTACAATGAATTCTGTTGTGGATCCCTGCAGATTTTTATCTGCACCCACACACAGTTTTTCCCTCCCGTATTATGACATCATCTGCATTGCTCTCCCAAACCTTTTTTTTTCATTTTCACTCAGTAGGCAGCTTTCCGAGCCAGTAATAAAGATTAAAGTAGACATCGACCACAGTTTGTAAGGGTTACAGTATGGAAGTGGTCCCGACGCGCTGCAGAGAAATTCAGATCGCGCAGCATAATCCGCGCAGCCTCCCTCCCTCCGGTTCTACGCCGCCGTGTACTACTTTCTTGTAGCTACTTGAATTCTTGCCTCCAAATCACTGGGTTTTGAACATTGACTACCCATTAGAATCCCTTGGGAGTGTTTACGGATTCTTTCCGGGTGGGTCGGCGGCTCAGATGACCTCGGTTGAGTTTTGCAGGTGGGACTCAATGTATTTTGTTGGATTGTTTCTGAGATTCGGCCTGCTCTGCAGCTCACAATCCTTCTCCCGTAGCCTCTTGGGTACTGGGATTGCGAGTGTGTGCTGTCCACCCTTGTTACCAGCTACACCCACGCAGGAAAGTGCAGCTCAAAAAGCAACAGTTAGGGAGCAGACGTTTAAACAGGATTTCTAGTCGTCGAAGTGGGACAGATACCCTGATATTTCTGAGTGATTCCTGGACTAATGAGTAATAGTGGCCTTAGAGCCAGAAAACTCCCTTTCTTTCTGTTCTTCCCTTTCTACTCCCTCCACTTCTCGCCTGTGCTCTCAACGGCTGCTCTTCGTTTTAGTTTGTCCAGGAGTACTGGGTATACACCCCCTGTGTCTTTAGCACTAACAAGCAGCAAGACAGGACCTGTGGTACTAAGCCACACCTAAGGCTGTGTTGTGAGCAACCTCTCGAAGTGGTAGCAACCAAAGCGTTTCCACGCTTCCCCGCCACAGGGCTCTGCCCTCCATCTCTAAGAGTTTCCTAACAAGTGAACCCAATACGTGTGACCTGTGAACACTTCCCCTGTGGTTGGCGCCTGACCCGAAAGTCACCTTCCCTCTCTATTGAAGTACTTGACTTGGCAAGCCTTGGGGTGGGTGCTAACTGAAGGGTGACTTTTCAAATTAATAACAACAACAGAAATCACAATTGTTCTGCCCTCTTAAGAACCGAGCAGGGGAATAAACCAAAGGCGTTCTTCAGCGGTGACTCGCAAACACAAAGAAGTCATCTCTCCTGACGCTGTGGCCAAAGCAAGGCCGTTGGTAACATAACTTACGGGCCACAAAACTGCAGGAATACATGATGTTGGTATTTCATTAATTCTGATATGGGTGTGAAAGGAAAAACATGCAAATGGAAGAAAGGAGTAAATAAATTATTCTCTCACACACAGCAGAGGTTCCCAGTGAGCTGTGAGGTGGTTGGGAAAGGCCCTATCATGGGCTTCCTTGAAGCCAGTTAGAGGGTCAGGGTGTTTGCTTTGAGAGTGTGTCTCCTAGTGACGTCAGAAACTACAACCATAAAGGCTTACCAACAGGGCTGCCTGAGCGTGAGCTGAGCAGTAATGAGGCTATCAGATGTGTAACATGGATGTTGGAAAGTCATAAGGCCTCAATTGCACACAAGCAACTTGAGGCCAGTGAGAAACCTGAGTGGGGAAAATAGTCTTCCCTAGGGAACAGCACGCCAACTGGGTGTCCAAAACCGAATAGTGAGCCTTAAAAATATACATATAAGTAACGTTACGTAGACCAAGACGATTATATTTAGGAATATATATGTAGATAGATTTGTACACATATGCATGAAATATAATTAATTTTAAAAGTGGGTATTGAAAGAATGTAAGGAGCAGTATTTGAGGGATTTGGAGGGAGGTAAAGGGCAAGAATTATATAATTATATCATAATCTCAAAAATAAAACAAAAAGGGACTAGAAAGGTGGTTTCATGGTTAAGAGCACTGGCTGCTTTTCCAGAGGACCTGAGTTCAATTCCCAGCTCCCACATGGCACCTCACAACTGTCTGTAATTTGAGTTCCAGAGGACCGACATCCTCACACAGACATACATGCAGGCAGAAGACCAATGCACATGAAAACAAATTAAAAAATTAAAATAATAAAACAAAAAATTCTGGTTATAAACCAGTGTGTTTCTTTACAACCTTCAAGGATGCCAGATTTCTTTCGCTTTTGCAATTTTTCTTTCTTTCTTCTTTAATATCTGGGTTCTGGAGGGCACAGCCAGTGGGGTAATCTGCCTCTTATCTAGTTGCAGCGCTGCCTCTCATCAGAAGTTTTCTGTTGGGCTGGAGAGATGGCTCAGGGGTTAAGAGCACCGACTGCTCTTCCAGAGGTCCTGAGTTCAATTCCCAGCAACCACATGGTGGCTCACAACCATCTGTAATGGGATTCGATGCCTTCTTCCAGTGTGTCTGAAGACAAAGGCAGTGTACACATATACATAAAATAAATAAATAAATTAAAAAAAAAAGCAGTTTTCTGTTATTGCGTCATCCTGGGATTGGTGACTGGGCACTGTCAGCCTTCCCAGTGTGCACAGCCTCTGTTCTCTGTGCCTTCAAACATGGCAGAATGGCTGACAGGAAGGCTTCCCTACTTCTCTGAAGTAGCCAACGCGTAACCTTATGTGTTGTTTTCCTTAGTGCATGTAGGCGGCACCCAGAATAAACCCAATTGGTCTTAATCTATTTTGAAAACTTCCTTAGCCTATCTAGTACTGATTTTATTTATAACTTTTTGCCTCACACCAAGCACATCATTTTTTTCTCTGACCTGTGTAATGATAAACTGATGTAGACGTAGCTTTGAGGCAAGGCATACTTGCTTTTAGAATGTAGGGCTGTGACATACCACCACCTGCTAACTCTAGATACGTATGAAATGAACATATTCCCAAATACAGCTCTGAAGCTCAACTGCAGGACCTCCCAGCGGGCTCTACAAGACACTCAGCCCGTCCTGGCCCTGATAATCCCTCTGCTTCTTCAATCCCACTGGAAGCTGAACACAGGAAACCACACTTTGAAAATGTGTACACACACACACACACACACACACACACACACACAGACACACACATGCATATATATGCATATATATATATCTCCAATTAATCTTAATCTATAAACTGTATATACACACATACACACACACATATATCCAACTGATCTTAATCTATAAACTGTATATACACACATACCCACACACATATATCCAACTGATCTTAATCTATAAACTGTATATATACACATACACACACACATATATCCAATTGGCTTTAATCTATAAAAAAATATGTATGTATACAGTAGCAGCAGTTTATAGAATATATTATATATATATATGCACACACATATATAAACAATTTGTTTTGATCTATAAACTATACACACACACACACACAAGTATATACGTACAAATATACAGTTTGCTTAAAGTCTAAGTTCAAATGTAGGTGAAAAAGACTGGACCCCTGATTCAGACTGTCATCTCCTTTAAAGCCATACCTTTGAAATACTTCCCTTTGATCCTCCTGTGATGGACAGCCGGCTTCTATACGGATATTCAGTACATATGAATCCGTGAATAAGTACACAAATGAATGAGAATGTTCCAAGTCCCTCCCATGCAGGGATAATTCTACTCATACAGTGTGTTCAGTAAACCTGCTTTCTGCTTCTGGGATATTTCCTTGATTGTCCCCTAACAGCAGCTAATCTCATTCCTGACTCAAGCAAAACCATTTCTTTCCCAATATGGCTGAAGACTATGTAAGGACCTAAGAAGTGCTCTCTCTCTCTCTCTCTCTCTCTCTCTCTCTCTCTCTCTGTGTGTGTGTGTGTGTGTGTGTGTGTGAGTATGTGTGTAATAAGGTTGTCATGTACCAATAGTACCAACAAACTAGTAGGTCTTTATTAGGATCTGGGATCAGACTACCACTGTGGCCATTTCAAGGGGAAATGCCTTTTCACAGATAGGAAGCTAGACTGGAGCTCAGTGAAAACCATACCAGAAGTATAGAAGGTAACAGCACAGCTAAGGTGAATGCAGCTCCAGAGATGGCTTGACCCTTCCCAGCCCCACCCTCTCTGGAGCTGACAGGGCTGACTGACTACTTAGCAGCCACAGTCCCTCCCACAGCTTAGTTCTGGTGCTCTGTGAAGACTTTGTGGCTTCTCACATTTTCTTTCTCTCTGTAGGAATGAATGCCCCTGACATTCAGCTGTTAGTCATGCTTGAAGTAGCAGCAGTCGTATTGTTTGTCCTGAAACCTGAAGCCTACCCAAGATGGCTCAGCTGCAACAGCGTGCTTTCTCTGCACTGCCCGCACATGCTCACCAGCAGTTTCTACGGCAAAGTGCTTTAAAGGCACAAAGCCTTCACCTCTGCCTCCGGGGTGCAGCCCAAGGTCACACTCAGAAGTGTGCTTACATTAATCTCTTGCTATTCATAATATTAAAAGACTGTAAACAGCATTAAGGTTAACACAGAGATTGCTTAAGTCTGTGATGAACTGCTGTGTTGAATACAAGTCCAGTTTAACTGGCTGTTATTACTATTATTATTATTATTATTATTATTATTATTATTATTATTATTTCCAAGTGTCTTCGAGTTGTTACAACAAGAACACTGTAGACTGGGAGTTTCGTAAAGAAACTCATTTCTTGTAGTTTGGAAGATTGGGAAGTCTAAGGTTGACAGACACAGATCTGAGGGAGGTCTTACCAAATCATAAGAGGGTGGAAGTTAAGGGACAGAAAGGGAGACACGGCAATGGGTCAGGGGGCTGGAGTGGCTTTTAACGGAGGCTGTTCTGATAAGTGACCGAATCATAAAACAATGACACTGCTCTGTTCATTAAGTCAGACTCCTCAGAAGCTAATTAGCTCTTGTCAGCACCCCCAACATGCCTCACAAATGTAATAAATAATACTTAATCTGTTCCTATGTATGGTTTTATTAATTTTTTGCAGGGGCAATACAAAAGGAAGTGGAATTCCAAGTGCATCTCATAGACATTTGTTTTTTTGCATATTTCTGATCTGATCCCCTGACCATTCAACCATCCCTTGTAACTCTCCTACCTCCCATTCTATCTGCTCATCAATGTTTGTCTGTTTTACCAATATATTATGTGAATCCGGTTGCCATCGCACGCCAGTAAGAATGGCTAAAGTCAACAAGGCGACTGATGACGAATGCAGGTGGAGGAAATGGAGCCCTCATTCAGTGCTGGTGGGGATGCACATTGGCACAGGACCCTCTGGAAATCAGTTTGGAGAATCCTCAGGAAATGAAAGCAAGTCTCCCGTGTGACCCAGCTATAACCGCTCCTTGGCATATGCCCAAAGGACTCAGCATCTTACTCTGTGGATATCTGCTCGGTCATACTCACGGCTAGCCAGGAACTGGAGAAAACCCAAATGCCTCTCAGCATATGAATGGATGCTGAAAATGTGGGACAGATACACTATGGAATGCTGTTGGCTATAAAGAACAAAGAAACCAGGAAACCTGCAGGTAAATGAACAGGCCTAAGATTCTATTGAGTGAGTTAACCTAGACACAGCAAGACAAACATTACGTTGTCTCCCCCAACCTGATGTTCCCACCTCCAAATCCTCAGCTATAAGTATATCACAGTGAAAACCCAGGAAAGTATAAAGGGACCATGGGGCCTGAAGGGAGGAGAATAGCAGGATACAGATGAAATAAACTGGGAAATGGGGGACACCAACAGGGGAGGGGAGAGGGAGGTCAGTCCAGATGAAGAAGGGACAAGGGACAAATAGCAACAAGGTTTCTTGGTAAAGTCTTAAGCAATCTTATTATTTTATATTTACTAAATATAAATATATAGCTTACTAAATCTAAATATAATAACTTACTAAATCTAAATATATGGATATATATGGAAATTAAACCACTTGGACTGACAATGCTCCCATAAAAACCATACACTAGCAAAGACCCCAGTACCTCCTTTCTAATAAGTTGGTCCTGGTTAGTCCAAATGACTCACAAAACAATAAGAGATTACTGATGCAGCCCTTGGTTACCTTTCAGTCAAGGGTGGGTCCCTGATTTAGTTAGGGTTTCTATTGCTGTGAAGAGACACCATGACCTTGGTAAGTTTTATAAAGGAAAACATTTACTTAGGACTCTCCTACAGGTTTAGTGGGTTGGTCTATCATTATCATGGCAGGAAGCATGGGGACACACAGGCAAGCATGGTGCTAGAGAAGGAGCCGGGAGTTCTACATCTTGGTCTGCAGGCATCAGGCAGCTCTAGGCCTGGTTTGAGCTTCTGAGACCTCAAAGCCCACCCCCTAGAGATGCACTTCCTATGACAAAGCCACACCCACTCCAACAAATCCTCCTAAGAGAGGTCCTCCCTGTGAGCCCATGGGGGCCATTTTATTCGAACCATCACAGCACCTGTTGCTGAAGACAGAGCACATTGAGGACACAAAACTTGCACGGTCCAAACTAGGTCTAACTGACTGCCTCCCCTTTTGTAGTCTAGCTTCTGTGTTTACAGAAAATACTGTGCAAGCTGCCAAGTGATGGAGCTAATTAAATAGTCCTGCCCAGCTACAACTTGTGAGCCATGAGCAGTAAACAGCACTTGCGAATCAATGACAAGGCAACGGCTACCTAACCGGACTTAAGACAACTCAACAGGAGAGAAATTATCCCTGATCCTGAACATCTGACCAGCTTCCAGGGGCTAGTGATCTCATGGACCCTCAAAAATATACCCGCAACTTTGCAAGAATAGTATAATTCTTTACTACATCTAATTCTTACCTTTATACCCACAAAGAAGTACGGTTACTAACCCTTCACCAAAGAAGCCTCTTTTTTATCTCTAATGGCAAGCATCACAGAGAACCATACAGGACACAATGCAGAGATCACCGGAGCAGGGGAGTCCAGGCTCCATGAGTGCGTCTCTGCACCTATGGCTCAGGGAATAACACAGCACAGGGGCTTGGTAGATGGTAAGAACGAGAACACCAGGAAGTCTGTTGTTAAACAGTCTCTCCTAGAAATGGCTGCATAAACATGACTGGAATATTAACACGGAAGGGGGTAAATATCTTGGGGCCCCAACTTTACATAAAGAATTACAGGGAATCAGTGACTGTTAGGAGAAGAATTAGCCTCTCCCGTGGATGAAACCTTGTATTGGTTGTCCAGTCCAGTGTGAGTAGCCTTGATATTTTATATAACAAATACACATCACCCACCCAAATGGACTTATCAGATTGAATTTGTATGAATGTGTGTGTGTGTGTGTGTGTGTGTGTGTGTGTGTGTGTGTGTGTGTGTGTAACAATAATAGTCAAAGCAAAGGAGGCTATCAATGAGAGTGGAGGGTGTAGGAAGAGTTGAGGGAGGGTATATGGGGGAATGGGGAGAGGATGGGAATGGGAAAAGTGATGTATTAACTATTTCAATTAAAAACATCAAAAATGAACTATTTAACCAGAGAGGTTATCATCGAGTAATAACCCCAGACAATTTCTTTCCTACACGTTATCTAAGTCTCAAAGCAGCTGATAGGCTCTTGTTAACTATGACTTAATTTAATAAGTGATCCTTGATCTTGGATATTAAAGATGAAGGTGCTGGAAATCTTGATGAGGAAGGACGTTTTCTTTGTCACCTGTCAGAATGATTACTTTTTCATGTTTTGCTCTGCTGGGTGCAATTGTGTTATTGGACTTGATGAATTCTATTTATAGGTATAAGGAATTATCATAAAGTAGGTACGAGAATGAACCCCTTGTTCACTATGCTCCGTTAGGAGGGAAAAACTCAAAGCTGCGAAGCTCTCAGCGCTTTTTCGTTGACCTCACTCTGATATGTGACGTAAAAGCAGATTGTAACGCCCGGCACATAGAAATCAATAAATAATTCTTACTGAAAGAACAGCGAATGAGGAGAGTTTATAGTTATAAAGGACAGAGTGGAAAGCTGTCTTCTTGTGGCAGAGGAAAGTCTTCTCTGGCTGGGCAGACTATGCTCACACAGCAGCAAGATCTGCTTGGTGAAGTCTGTTGAATGTGGATGTTGTAAAATCCGGGAGAGACAAACTTCCCAGCAACTAAAATACCATACAGAATAGCACTTGAAACAGTTCCTAGCCTTCATGTTTCAACACGTGGGTGTATGGAGTTTTCGTTTTCTAAATAGCCAGAAATAGAGGCTTGCACTTCTTTTTTTTTAATAATTTATTTATTTTATATATGTAAGTACATTGCCACTGTCTTCAGACACATCAGAAGAGGGCATCAGATTCCATTACAGATGGTTGTGAGCCACCATGTTGCTGCTGGGAATTGAACTCAGGACCTCTCGAAGAGCAGCCAGTGCTCTTAACCACTGAGCTATCTCCCAAACCCGAGGTTTGCATTTCTTAATTCTGAAAGATGAGATACAGTGTGTAGGATTTTTATGTTTTGTTCATAATATGCTTAATGGGCGTGCCTTTTTTTTTACACCATTGCCTGTCTTTATTTCTTTTTAATGATTTATTTTTTTTGTGCATGTGAGTACCCTGTAGCTGTCTTCAGACACACTAGAAGATGGTGTCGGATCTCATTATAGGTGGTTGTGAACCACCAAGTGGGTGCTGGGAATTGAACTCAGGACCTTTGTCTTAAAGACTGTTTTATTGCTGTGGTGAAATTCCATGACCAAGGAAACTTATCGAAGGGAGCATCTGATTGGGTGCTTGTTTATAGTTTCAGGGAGTTAGTCCACTGTCATCCTGGTGGGTAGCAGGGCAGCAGACCAGCAGGCATGATAGTGGATAGTGGATGGAGATCTACAAGCTGAGGGGGCAAAGGGGGTAGGCACTGGGCATGGCATGGGCTTTTGAAACTTCAAAGTTCACCGCCTTGCAACACATCTCCTCCACCAAGGCCATACCTCCTAATCCTTCCCAAACAGTTCCACTAACTGGGGAACAAATGTTCAAACATAAGAGCCTATGGAGGCCATTCTCTTTCAAACTACCACATGGCCCAACAAATTTTACTAGTAAATAATAGGCTAATATTTATATTTTAATCACCATTAGCATTTGGGTTTGGGGCTGGAGAGATGGCTCAGCAGTTAGGGCTGTACACTGTTCTTGTAGAGGACCAGTTTGGATTCTAGCGCCCAGGTTGGGTGGCTCACAACCAACTTCAGCCCCAGGACATCTGGTGTTGTCTTCTAGCCTAAGCAGGCACACATAGAGAGACACATGCATGTACATAATTAAAAATAAAAATACAATCTTTTTATAAAGACTTAAGTCTTTATTATCTACCTAGACTATTGTTCCAATGAGCAAGGAATTTGAATTTTGATGCTCCTTAGAAACGGACGTGTTTTATTTTAATGTTGCAATAGAATAAAAGAATTCCACGGGCCATGCATCTTCTAAACCCAGTCAGCTTAGTGTAATATTTGAGAATGTGATCGGTCAGAGATACTAAAGCGTGCATAGAAAACTCTGACCTAAAAATACATCTTAGTACCCGAAGAGGAAAGCCTGTTTTTAAGGTTCTGTGAATATTTACTGGGGTAAGGAGCATTTGAAAACTACTGTCAACAAATTTCTTGGAAACAGTTGCCAAACTTATAAAATCTGAGTAAGTAGGGAGCCAGAAAGGGAAAAAAAATGCGATGAAATAAAAGCTGCTTGGGGGTTGGGGATTTAGCTCAGTGGTAGGCGCTTGCCCTAGGAAGCGCAAGGCCCTGGGTTCGGTCCCCAGCTCCGGAAAAAAGAACCCAAAAAAAAAAAAAAGCTGCTTGGGTCAAGTCTGAGCAAGTGTTCTGATGTTAGACATATTGGGGATTGACTCTGAAGCCCCCCATTTGATTTCTGTGTTAGTCTCTTCTTCAGCGATGAAGGAATAAAACGTACTCCGCACAGGACCTAAAGCATCAAATGAGAAGGATCGTGCACAGAGCACGTGGTAAGTCATCAGTTAGAAGATGATTCCCAAGGGAATGAACAGAAAACATGGCCTGGATGGAACAGCGTTCTCTACAACAGGCTCTCCGGGTCTCACATCTCGATCTATTAATGCCCAACTAAGCGTAGGGCCAAGGAGGGATTGTATGTATTTGTTCAAAACTCCCTGGTCACTATGGTTAATGGCTTAGTTTTGACAGCCACTGGAATGGCACAAAGGTGGTCCCACCCTGCTGACTTGCGGTGTGAAGGAAACCTCAAACCCCCACCCACCCACACACACCCAAAGTAAAACAGGAACGAGAAAAGCACTGTGAGTGAATTGTTAAATGATGTCTCGTCTTTCCGTACCCGTGTAGCTCCCCAGCCCAGATGTGGGAGTACCTCCCAGCTACAAGCAAAGTTGGTATGCCGATTTAAATAATTTATCAACTAAAACGGAGCCTATGTAGGGACGGGCTGTTTAGAGATAAGGACCTTGATTCATGCCCTCCTCTATAAGCCCAAGATATCGTTGGTTCTGTTGTGACTGGAGGCCACAAATGCCAAGGGTGTCTGAAGCTCTGATCACAGGTCTGGTTGAGAACTGCTTTCAGGATTTCCTCTTCGGCCTGAGGGGAGGCGAGAAGAGTGAAGCTGATAACACCAGGCAGGGACCTCAAAACAGCAGGCTTGAGAATGTTCCTGTAGGAGTCCAGGAATGTCTGGAGAGGGCTCTGGCCTACGTGTCTTGCTTGTCTTCTAAAGGTGTACTCCTACGTAGAGGTTACACATGGCCGTGTGACTGAAACCAAGAAAAGGCTCTTGGGTGTCCTGCAGCTGAACTGTCAGAATGCACTGCCAATCCTCTTCCAGTACTTCGCCACGGTTTCTGGTTCCCATCCTATAAAATCCCCTAGCAGCTCCATGCGGTCCTGTTTCCTGGGACCCTTCCTGCTAGAAGGGACCTCTGTTCACTAGCTCAGCCTCTCAAGATACCGCCTATGAATGGATAGTAAACCTCTCTCTAAAACTAAAAGTAGCCTATTAGCAAATGTTAACAGTTCCTGTAAGACTTATAGATACCAAAAAAAGGCAAATGGGCAAGCTTCTGGTGCTTTCTAAAAACCATCATGGGGACTAAAGAAATAAGTAAGAGAATTTTCTGCTTGGGCACGAGAACCCATGTTTAGATCCCAGCACCACTTACAAAAACAAAGAAAACCACCAAAAAGCAAAACCATCAGCCATCGAGACCTAACCTCACAGCTGCAGCCTCTGTAGCCGGAATGGGTTTGGAGGCAGGAGGATCACTGGGGTTTGCTGACGAGCGCCAGCCTAGTTCCAAGTCTAACAAAAGACCCCATCTCAAGGTAATAAGCGGATAGTAACAGAGTGAGATACTGGACGTAATCCTCTGGCCTCTGCCTCTGTGCACATATATGCAGACATCATACCTACTCCCCCCACCCATTTTATCCCGCCCCCCATACCACATGAATAAGTAATCAAACCTCGGAAGACAGTTTTAGACCACGGGTGTCTGGTACTGGAATGAGAGCCAAGAAGAACCACAGTTGCATTTGCTTTTCCCTTCCTATTAGCAGGTCTCTAATCTTACTTTGCAAGTTGGCCACCACCAAGACACTACTTCTCTAAGAATGGATCTGTCAGTACTTGTCTATACCTGAGGCTTCGTGAAATTAGGTTCTGCAAGCCTGGGACAATTTCCTGAAATTCTTCAGTGGATTAGTTGTAAGTATTTTTGCTACAATTTGTATTCTCTGGACTCAGTGCCAACTCGTCTTCTCAGACACATTCTCTGCAGGGCCGCCACTCACATACGTGTTTTTATCGAGGGCAAACGTTCTCCAGTGTGACAGCTTTATGACGCTCACTTCCAGGAATATAGGTAATTTTTTTTCAACATGCAATTTGAAAAAAGCTTCTGGCAAATGTGATTTCATGTTTGGAGTTTTGAGAGTATTTATTGTGTTTAGGTTGATTTCTGTAAATCAAACATCAGAGTCAGGGGCTGGAGAGACGGCTCAGCGGTTAAGAGCACCTGACTACTCTTCCAGAGGTCCTGAGTTCAACTCCCAGCAACCACATGGTGGCTCACAATCGTCTGTAATGGGATCCGATGCCCTCTTCTGGTGTGTCTGAAGACAGCTACAGTGTACTTATAAATAAAATAAATAAATAAATAAATAATCAGAGGCAAAGAGGAGCAATTTTAAAGAATTATCCAAATAGTTCATAGATACCAATTGCTGAAGTTCAGTCCTAAATTCCAATGTTCTACTCACTAAGTGATAATGTGACTTCAGGTCTGATATCTTCACTGTATAAGGTAATTTGAGAATAACTTACATAGTAAAGAGATATTACCTCACGGTGACCTCTTACGATGAATCTAAAGTTAAGTGTGCAGGAAGACTTCCTGAGTTGTTAAAGGATGGATTGCACTGCAAACCCCGGTATATTAGACCTTCTTCTGCGTTCATGCACAACGATGATTCATTGGGTTTCCAATTCCTTCTCAAATTGAAGTTAGAAAAACACCGCCATATTCAACACAAGCATCCTATCGCGAAGATTCTTTCGTGAGGAGGAATGCAAGACGTCATATAAAATCCTCCTCAGAGCCCGTGAAGAGCTAAACAGTTCATTTCCCTAATGGCTGCGATGTTGAACACTGTTAAAGGTGTCTATTAGCCGCTTCTATATTTCTTTCTCTCCCTGCTACGTGAATCCTAGCCTTAAATACCTAACATTGGGTGTAGAGGCCAGAGAACCGGAGAGGGGCCTTAAGAGATTGGGATGTAGTAGAACGTAGGGAATATGAAAGTATGAATGTAGGAAACATGGACCAACAATTTTGAGGGTGAAGAATTTTAAGCAAGGATAAGGTGGAGGGTAGAAGAGATGGGGGAGGGTTAACTAAAACAATAACAATCTGGAAAATCCACCTGAAAACACCATTTTAAAACATGATTTATTATTTTAAAATAATTTTAAGGGAGATACTGTGCATGGCTGGAAATCTCTACTACACGCAGAAACCATGGGTTATTAAACAGTCCCATTTATATGTATGTGCTGGTTAGTTTTGGGTCCACTTGATAAAATCTATAGTAATCTGAGAGAAGGGAGCCTCAGTTGAGAAAATGCCTTCATAAGATGGAGCTGTAAGCAAGCCTGTAGGATATTTTCTTAATTAGTGATTAATGGGGGAGGGGCTGTTCATTGTGGGTGGCGCTACAGGTTGAGCGAGCCTCAAGGAGCAAGCCAGAAAGCAGCACTCCTCCATGGCCTCTGCCTCACTTCCTGCCTGAAGGTTCCCACCCTGTTTGAGTTCCTGCCTTGTCTTCCATCAGTGGACTTGGAATATGTAAGCGAAATACACCCTGTCCTCCTCAAGCTGCTTTTGGTCGTGGTGTTTCATCACAGCCATATCAGCTAAGATATGTGTAACGCCCTCCTTATGAGTTGGTCCGACAGGCTCCAGAGGCTCCCCTTAAAATACAGCTTCTCACCATTTGTTGTGGCCCCCCTCCCCCCGGAACTAGATAAGACTCTATTGCTGAAGACACCATATAACAAGCGAGGACCGATCCGGAAGCTGCCTTCCCACTGGCAAACCTTCATAGTGCTGGAGATGTTATGCAGGCTGCTGGGGAGAAGGGACGTCAGCGGTCCTGCTCAGCTGTGAATCTTATGAACTTCAATCAAAACCTGCCAGGCAAGATGTGCCCGCTTGTGAAATAGCCATAATAGTTAAGTTTCTATTGCTGGGGCAAACGCCACAACCAAAAACAACTTGGGGAGGAAATGATTTATTTGGCTTAAAGGGCACAGCCCATCACCCGGGGAAGTCAAAGCGGGAACTCAGGGCAGGAACCTAGAGGCCGAGACCGTGGAGGAACACTGCTTCCTGGCTCACTTCCCTGGCTTGCTCGGTTTGTTGGTTTGCTTTCTTACACGCTCCAAGACCACCTTCCCAGCCGAGGGCCCGCCCACAATGGGCTGGGTTCTCCCCGTATCAATCATTAATCAAGAAAAGCCCTAAAGATTTGCCACCAGCCTGTCTTGTGGAGGCATTTTTCTCTATTGAGGTTCTCTTTTTCTCAGATGGCTCTAGCTTGAGCCAAGTTGACAAAAAAACAAAAACAAAAAAAAAACCTAACCAGGACAAAAATCGTTCTTGGATTGGATTTTAAAACTGTTTCACACGCATGATTCAGTCAACCTGGTCAAAAGCCCACATCAGGGGAGAGCCAGACCCTGGCGAGGAACTTCGTATTGTTATTTAGCTAAGTTGGCAACATCAAGCTGCCATTTATCAATATATTTATTTATTTTATTATTTTTTGGGGGGAGGGCCAGGTCTTCTCTTGCTTTCTGGCCTGGAACTCACTCTGTAGACTAGGCTGGCCTTGAACTCAGAGATCTGCCTGTCTTTGCCTGCAAAGTGCCGGGATTAAGGGCGAGTGCCACCATGCCTATCATTTATACACATGGACTCTCATCCTGAATCAGAGAAGCTCCCGCTTCCAGTAAATAGTGGGAATGCGGGAACTTGGGGTTGCCCAAGGCGTTAAGAATGATGACAGGTGAGTGTACAGCCGATGAAGAAGACATTTACGCCAACCCCTTTGAGGCTTAGGGAACATTGCAAAAGAAGGGGCAGAAAGACTGTGAAAGCGGGAAGATAGGGAGTAAGACTGGGCACTGCCTTCTTACCCCGGGCGTAGCATGGATCCCGCATGGATGAATATGGACTACAAAGGAACAGGGCATGAGCAGGAAGGCACAGGGGGAGGAAGTGCTCAAGGCATCCAGCCCTCCACTAACAGTTTACAACGGATAGGCCTAGAGAGTAGGGCAATCGTTGCTTTATTTGTGTACCCATTAATGACCTCATCAGTCCCCAATGAACGCGTCCTATCCAGAGGTGCCACAGATGGCCCTAGTTGAACTAAATTTGTCACAAAGCAAAACCAGAAGTCATAAACTTGAGAAAGGGACCGGAGGAGAGAAGGTTGATAGGGGTGAGAGAGAGATAGGAGGGGGTGGGGAAGAAAGTAATTAAAAAATATGTATATATCAAAAATATTAAAAATTTGAAATAAATAGAGATAACTAGGAAAATGAAACAAATTACCTTTTTTTTTCATTTAATTGCATAGGATAAGATGTGCATTCAAAAGTAATTATATGGTGCGTTTTAATGATCCTCTACAGTTCCTAATTAGATAGTCCAAACATCTTCCCTGTGAGGTAGGATGAGTAATATCCTCCTTGCCTTGCTTGCCTCTGAGGAAACAAAATGCCGAATGACACCGGGACACACCCAGAATCTCCTAGTGAGTCATGGTGAACTGATCAGAATCCACAGATCTGATTAGGAGGCTTCTACAACAACCCATTACTCTTCTTCCCCTATTTTATGCTAAAATATCACATTTTGTGGTTTATAATTATTATTTCTGGTTAAAGTTTTTTTTCTAAACTCACTCCATTGTGCTTGCTTCCTCTGCTCTAATGCGTTATGAAATACATTAGATAAGCTGTGATATTATTACCTGCTGACTGTTTTGTGAAGGGCATCGAAGAAAATAAAAAAAAAAAAAAGAAAAATCACAGGTAAAATCTAGACAGAAATAAAGTTTGCACTGTAGAATCTATACCCGTATGTGTGCACATGCACATGTGCATGTGTACACACACTCATTAGTATTTTAAATGGTGAACACATGAACACATTTCTAACCAAGGCAACCTATACAGTATTCCAGGATGTACTAATAATTACTTTGATTTAAAGTTATTGGAGACTGAAATGTAAAAACAAACTAATAAGAACTGGCTAGCTACCTCGGTTTGAATGAAACACCACAGAAAAAAATAGTTGTGTTTTGATTTCAGTGTTGACATACTCTGGTAGCCTAGCTACAGGAAGAGGGATTGCTACTACAGCTGATAGGTTCCTTTATAGCCCGAGAGCTGGAGTTTATTGTCCTGCAGGGGAAACTCCTTAGCTCCTTCCTTTCCTCACTGAGGGACATATATAGCATACTCCTCTTGCCTCGCCTATGGAATCATCTCATCCAGAGAGTGGGGAAATTATTAGACCCTGAGGCAGTGGATGACCATAAAGAAACTGCTTTCCAGACACAGCCACACAGCTGGACGCATGCCCTCTCGGTGTTTGTGACAGAATGTATAAGACCTGTCAAAGGCTAAGTTATTCCAGCTTGGAGGAGGGGGGTGGCAACAGTGTTGCTATCTGTGCAGCTATTGGCAGTTGGTAACTACTGGGAGAGGGAGAAGCCTTTCTTCTGGAAGGCAGAACCCGAGAGGCTATGTGTGTTCCCGGACATGCTCCTAAAGCTTACACACACAGACAACACAAAGTGGATTCAGTGGGTTTGGGAAACCAGACCTCATGAAATTGGAAAGGGAAGGTGGCAGAGCAGGAGTTGGTGGGTGAGGGAATGGAGTGGATTTGACCAAAACTCATATGAAACATATGTGCATGTGTGAAATTCCCAACCAAAGAAAAGGGACAAAATAAAACAATAAAAAATATGGAAATAAAGCAGGCAGGAGATTAAAACATAGGATGTGTAAGAAACGTGAACGTAAAACACCACAAACTAAAATTCCCAATCAACAGAAGACTCTGATAACTGAAGAAAATGGGTCTTGAAGGAAGAAATACAAATGCCAATAAATACTTTAAGATGTGGTTAGCCTCCCAGCTGCCAGGGAAGTGAAAGTTAAAACCACCTTGAAGGTTCTGGTGGGACCGATCAAGCAGGTAAAAGTATTTACTGCAGGAGCATGTTGACGTGATTAGCATGAACATGTGTGCCTGGCATGTGTGTGTACAGATGGTGATGATGATGATGACGACAATGTTGACGATGGCGGTGACGATGACGACAATGGTGATGATGACGACGATCATGATGACAACAACAATGGATACATTTTTTAAGTTAAAAAAATCTCTTAGCGATTCTATCTCAGCACTGTCAGAATCCTTTGAGACCAATTGTATTTAGCTATCTAGGCCATTTGTTGATTGGGACATTTAGTTTGCAGTGTCTACCTTTGCACTTCCTAAACACGCTGGACATAATCGTCTGTCTGTTCTGTATTTCACAGAGACTTAGCCTCATTCCATGGACCGCTCTTAGTGCTGAGATGCGTTTAATTTTCATACCATCCCATGTATTATTCTTGAGATTATTTCCTGTGCTGTTGGGGTCTATTCAGAAAATCCTTGCTTATATCTCCAGTGTGTTTTCCTGTTTGCAACTTTCAAAGTTTAAGGAGATCCCATTAAGGATTATTAATTTGAATTTAATAGATTTTTTTGTGCAGAAAGGGAAACAGGGAACTAGTTCTATACTCTTGTCTGTGGAAACCTCACCATCTGTTTAAGAGGCTTCTTTCTCAGCTAAGTTATGTTTTTGAAAGATTTGTTTTTATTGTTTAGAATCAGGTCACTGTTGCCATATGGGTTCATTTCTGGGCCCTTATTCCATTGTCTACATTTCTAGTCTGGGTCTGCATTGTGCTGTTCTTGGTTCTAAAATACAAGTTGAAGTTAGGTATTATGATACCTGTAGTGTTGCTCCTTCTAATGAGAGTTACTTTAGATATTTAAAACCTTTTGTGCTTTTGTTTGAATTTCAGGATTGCCTTTTACAGTTCTGTGAATAGTGTCTCTATAGCTTAATTTCAGTAAGATAGTTATTGTCTACCAGTTACTTCCTTAGTGTCTTAAGATTTTCACCATAAAAGTTTGTTTTTTTACTTCCTTGTTTAACTTGATTCCTGGGACTTTTTTTTTCCCTGAGCTGAGGATCGAACCCAGGGCCTTGCGCTTGCTAGGCAAGAGCTCTACCACTGAGCTAAATCCTCAACCCTATTCCTGGAACTTTTAAAGCTAAAAAAAATGTGAATAAAAAAAAAAAACTTCATTGGCAAAAAGAAATCTTTCTTAGAAAATTCATCACTGATATATATATGAAAACTCTTGGTTATTGTGTTCATTTTATATCCTGATACTTTGCTAAAAATATTTGTTATGTTTTAGAGGTACCTGATGATAAAGACATCTGATGGCCAAAAGCAACATGGAGAAGAAGAGGTTTATTAATATTCTATATCCCAAGTCACAGTTGGTCACTTGGAGGAAGCCAGACCAGGAGATCAGAGCAAGAAATTATGCCTGAAGAAATTCCATTAGTATAACAAGTCATCTGGCTTTCAATGTTTTAATTACTATTTAAACATTTTAATTTTTTGGAAAGAATTGTTTATCTTTGTTTTATGCATATGAGTGCTTTGCCTGTTTGTATGTTTGTGAACCACATGTGTGCCCTGTGCCTGTGGAGGCCCAGTGGGTGGGGGTGGGGTCAGACTCATTGGAACTGGTGGCTTAGATACTCGTGAACTACTGTGTAGGTGCTGAAAGCTGAACTGAGGTTGTCTGCAGGAGCAGCTCAATCATTGAGACATCTTTCCAGGCCCCATTACTGGATGAACATCCCCTTTTATAGTGAATCAAAACACACACCAATCAAAACATGTGCAGAAAAACATGGAGCCCTTTTGTGTTGGCCAACGAATACCGGTTGAGGCCTACCCTAGCATATGCTGGATATATACAAGGACACTGCATTAGAGAAAACTGATTATCCCTTTCCCAGCAGGTATCAAATGCCCATAGCTTCCTAGTTAGGGATGAAAACTCATGACTGCTTCCCCTGTTGGTACTGGTAACACATCTGGCTTGAGCCTGTGCAGGTCTTAGGCATAAACTTCTGATCTCTCCAGATGGCTTTATCAGTTTTGTTGTCCCTTGAAGACGCTGTCTCCTTGGAATCATCCAGGGCCTCTGGCTCTTACAATCTTTCTGTCTCCTCCTTCCACATAAACGCATGAGCCTTGAAGGAAGGGGTGGGATAAAGACATACCATTTAGGGTTGGGTGCTCTAAAGCCTCTCACTGTCCACATCCCGTGCACTTGTGAGTCTCTGGGTTAATTATCATATACTTCAAGATGAAGCTTCTTTGATGAAGGTTGAGCAACACCCTGACATGTGGGTACAGAAATATGTCATTAGGAGTAATTTTATTACTGCCTTCCTTTTGCAGAGTAATAGCAACCGCTCTCCCCTTAGGCCAATGACCTATATAGTCTCGGGTTCTCGCCCACATCATCAGCATCCCGCATGGGTTCCATCTCTTGGAGTGAGCCTGAAATCCAACAAAATAGTGGTTTGCTGTTCCTACAACACCGTGCCATTACCGCCTTGGTATTCTTGCAGGCAGGTCTCTGCTGTAAGATTTGTAGCTGGTGCACACTGGTGATAACTTTCCCCCTCCAGCCATGTGCAAAGACCAAGAATACTACTCCGTAGGAGTGAAACTTCTATTTGGGCACCAGTTCAATCTCTCCATGTTTAATGAGATGAGGAAGGTGTGTTCTTTACAATAGCATCAGGGTAGGGAGAGTAACCAAAAACCTTGACAGTGGCTTGTGATGTTTGGGGAGGCCCATGGGACCCTTTTTGGTAAATGACTCATCAAGATTTAGCCCATTTCCAGCACTGATGGATTTATTGGTGGAATAAGTTATCTACGAAAGGCATGGGTTTGTACAGTTTCTAGCATCTCTATTGTTCATGTCCAGTCTTAATCTTTGGTGGTCACATAGGATGTGTGGTGTTATCTTAATTCTCTCATACCCTTTCATATTTGCTTTGTGTCCGAATATGTGGCCCATTTAATGTTGTGGTTTGCCTTGAAGTTATCTGTATTTTGATGCTAATTCCACTGCCCCAAGGACAGCTGCCTAGTCACGTACTCAGAACTCAGGTGACTTCACCAGAACCACCTCCCCATTGAATTTGTAAAGTACAGGTGAGGGGCAGGTACAGGATAGAAGGAGGCCTGTCATTGGAGGAGAAGGAAGGATGGGCGGGAGAGAAGTTTGAAGGAAGAGGAGGAGACAGAGAGAAAGGAAGAGAGGGAGAGGAGAGGGTGAGAAGCCATGGCTGGTGATGTTAAGATTGTGCTCTGTGTATTTACACGTTGTTATTAATGTTCCTAAGGGTTGGATGGTACTGGGGTTTGTATGTTTAAGTGGGCAATAATATCTTATCAATTGGATCTAAGATTATTGTGTTGTGTGTTCTTTCATGTGAGGGTTTGAGTATAGGATGTGATTCCACCAAGATAGCTAGCAGATATCTTGGGGCACCACGGTGCTGGACCCAGCGGGGTAAAAGACAACAATACTTTTTTATTTTTTATATTTTTACAACAATTTTAGAGAAAGTTCCATGAGGTGTTGAGAAGAAAAGGCGCTGAGAAGTTTGGGGGTAATGTTCTGTAGATGTCCGTTAGGGCCAACTGATTTATGTCGTTACTTAGTTTTTGCCTAGATTGCTTGTCTAGTAGTGAGAGTGGGATAATCAGTTTGCCTACAGTTACAGTGTTAGAGTCAATTATGGTTTTAGATTTACTGGTGTTTATTTTATGAAATTGGATACTCTTGTGTTTGTGTATAAATGTTTAGAATTATAGTAGCCTCTTGTTGGATCTTTGTCCTTTGATGAAGTATGCATTGTCCTCCCTTGTCTCTTTTGATTAGTTTCAATTTGAAGTCTATCTTGTCAAAATTAAAATAACTATACCTATTTGCTTCTTGAGTATATTTGACTGGAATACCCTTTGCTATCCTTTGACTCTAAGTTTAGATATCTGTCCTGGATGGTTCTTTGAACGCATCAGAAAACGGATCCTATTTTCAAATTAAATCTGTTAGTTTGTGTCTCTTTAATGGATTTTGATACATTGGCATTAAGAGTTATTAACAAACAATATTTATTGGTTCCTGTTGTTTTGTTCTTGTGGTTTGGGGATTCCCTCTCTCTTTCGTTTAACTCTTCTGAGGTGATTTGAGTCCTTGTGTGTCGTTCATCTTCCCTTCAGATCAAAAGTTTCCTTCTGGTGCCTTCTATGGGGCAGGATTGGTGGCTGTAAATGGCTTCGGTTTGTTTACACCTTGCAATGTTTTTCTATCTCTGTTGACTTGATAGTTTTTCTGGGTATAACAGTCTGGTCTGCCATCGGTGGTGTCTCAAAGCTTGTAGAACCCAGGCCTTTCTGGTTTTTAGAGTCTCCATTGAAAAAAGTCAGATATTATTATAACGTGCCTCCTTTAGATGTTACTTGGTATTTTTTCTTGCAGCTTTTAATATCCTTTCTTTGTTCTTTAGTGTTTTTGGCTTTTATATGTTGTGAGAAATTTCTGGTCCGATCTGGTGTTTTATATGCCTCTTGTACCTTGGAAGAGATCTATTTCTTTAAATTAGAGGAAACTTTTTCTATGATTTTTGTCAAAATATTTTTCCGTAGCCAGGAATGGTGGTGAAAGCACATAGATGTCTATGAGTTCTAGGCTAGTCTGGTTTACATGTAAGTTCTAGCACAGCCGTATTTCAAAAAAAAAAAAACAAAAAACAAAAACAAAAACCATGACTGTTATTATTTCCTAATTATTAGCAGTCTGTGAATGAGAATTCACGACAGAAAGTGCACTGGAAGAGACTAGTTGATTAGAACTTCAATGACTGGAGAGCTTCGAGTATTGCAAATGTAGACCCTAATTGTAAGCTATCTTGGGTAATCTTTGTAGTTCTAAATAGCCATTCCTTGCTTCCCCTCTGTGCCCGACCTAGCATCCTGCTAGAACCCAGGACTTAACACCCTGAAAAACAGATGAAAACCTTTTAGGAAGGTATTAGCTTAGTAAAACCCCAGTTTCATACTAATCAGGGGGCCAAGGGTACTGCTAGACAGTATCAAAAACCTATAGCAGTTCTTACCATCAAGTGTAACTTGCCTCTCTGATGTTTCCCCCAATTTATTTTTAAAATGCCTTGATTTATAGCACCATTTGTTCCCTTACTCCATCAAACTGCTTCCATATTGGAACCATGGAAGGAGAGTTGTGCTGAATTTGTGTTTTCAGGCCACGATGATTCAGATTTACTCCTGAATAAATTACTTCTGCTCTCCTTTGAGTTAAGAGCTGTGTTTTCACATGGATAGGTCTTAGGTCAAAAATAAACAAGTAAGTAAGTAAATAAAATGAACTATTTTTAGGTGGTAAAGAAATCCAGGGAAAATGGCTAACTGAGAGGCTTATTAATATATGAGAGCAGATGCTAGCCAGCTCTTCCAGCACCACTGAGTGAGTACCTGTGGCTCTGCCCAGCGAGTCAGTCAGCTCCCTACCCTAAACCCCAGAGGCTGGGCTTCTGTTTCTCTTCTCCAGCTAACTTGGCCATTTTAGTTACACAGGCTTTCTTGGCTCCTGGCTGCCTGTGTTTCCCGACCTCTCTTGGTCATCTTGCCTCCCTCTATCCTCTTTCCCCCAACCCCCTCTTCCCTTTCACTACTGGGTCATTCTGCTGGCCCAGTTCAATCTGCCTGTGTTCTCCCTCATATCTGCAATAAACCCTTCTCCTCAACCACACCTATGTCCTCGCTATTTATGCAACTATTTTTTTTCTTTCAGTGTCCTTTGCCGTCAGTGTCTTTCACATGGCAGCACCAGGACTGCTGTCAAGTCATTTTTTAAAATTTTATCTTTTATTTTTGTTACCCTGAAGTCAGTACATTCCTTACATAGTTGTGGATATTAGAGTCCCAGGGGAGGATAACTGGTCAAAAGGACTCACATAAAATAAAACGTAAGTGGGGGTAGGAAAAAAATGAAAACTAAAAAGTGTTGGACAAATCTCTTTCAATGAGTGCATAAAATGTGACAAATACAAAAAGGGGGTGAGAGGACAAAAGCCACCGTGTCACCTCCACAAGCCACCAATTCGGCAATAACTGAAGCCAAAGGTACAAAAATAGCAGCACACGAGAGAGAGTCCAGGACGCCATCTTTAAAATAGGGATGGAGATCGGTGAATAAGAAAATCAACTCAGGTCGCACACGAGGACATTAGCAAGGTGGAAGAAATGTCCAGGGTGCTGTAAGAAAGACCAAACAGTCTTTTTCTCTCAAATACTATACCACTCATGTTTAGGACAAGGAATTAAAATCCTTTTAATCTCCCCTACCTTGTAAGATTTTGACGTAAGTGTGTTCATCATCCTCGGCAGATCAGCCTTTGTTCACACAAAGTAAGGCCCACTGCTCTTTTCTGGGAATTTGATGGCCCGGAGTAGTGACCTTTTTCTCCCTTCCTCTTTCTGTTCCTGTCCTCTATGTCTCTCCTCAGACTAGCCAAGTAAATAAGATTGTGAGGTCAGAACCCAGTCAGTGGGGAAAGGACACGGCCAGTTCCTGAGTTAGAGTAAAAGCCAATGGTCACGTGCCTCAGTGTTGGCTCTTCCCAGGCACACCCACTTCACCAAACAACGGTTGGGTTGTTCAGGCCCTTCAGCCGTAATGGTGGTCTCCTTTTAACGTCTGGAATGCATTTAACCATTTGGAGGAGAAGTTTAAAGCACAGAGGGAAAAATAACAGCATGGAAACTGGGATTCTGTAAAAACCAAAGAGCTGTGAGAAGTGAAATGGGTTACTCCCCGGAGCAGATCATCTTGTAGAAACAAGACTAACGAATATAACAACTTTCTCACAGAGGCTGGCATAACGATGGATGTGACAACACCTTGACCGGGACTGACTAATTATACTTATCTCTTGTCCCAGTTCTTCTATTTATACCTAGCTCTTATCAGTACCCACACCCCACCCCAACCCACACACAGCAAGACTAACCTGGGGTATCTGGACCCTTTGCTCGTTTTTCTTCCACGTGTGGTTGAGTAAATCTTTCTCCGCTTTTCCCTAGGTGGGCGGCTAAATGTAGCTTGTCAGGGTTGTCAAGGGCCAAGGCTTGCAACCCGAAAGCTCAAGCCTAAACACAGTTATGTCATACATTTCCTCATGGTCTTGCACGGCCTGGGAACGGCGCTGTTGGCTTGCGGTGCAGGAGTAGAACTGGATGTACTTCTTCAGCCATAGTGTCTGCAAGCTCACCGAGGGAGCCTACCTATCCTCTCCAACACCTAGCACTGGGAGGCATTTTAGCTTTTGCTTCACCCCCTCTTGTGATTTTAAAATTTACTTCCTCGATGGACAGGTGAGTCCTCCTCACACCTTGACTGAACACTATACATCTTCACGCTCTCTTCTGCTGTCTGTTTCCTTTGCTTCCGTTCTTCTACCTCCTCGGTAACTAACAGGGCTGGAGCGCTTTTTAATTTAAGATAGCTACTGTTAAAAGAACAACGTCAGCATGGAAGCCGCTGATAAACATGTGGAGAAATGTAAAATGGCTCAGTCACTGTGAGAGACAATATGAAGATTCCTCCAAAAGTAAGTAAGTAAGTAAATAAATAAAGTATTGTCTTAGCCAGCAATTCTACCTGTGGGTGACAGACAGGAAGCAGAGTCTCAGGAGATAAGTATGCCCTTGTGTTGACAGCATTGCTGTTGAGCGAAGTTGAAGTGTGGAAGAGAGACCCTTAGCAAGTGAGTAAGCAGGATGTGGTAAACACATTGAATTTATAATATTCACCCTTGAAAGGAAAATGACTCAGCATGGATGCTTCAGCATGAATCGACCAACCCTTGGTACACTGTGCTAAGTGAAATAGCCAAGCACAGAACCAAAGATGTCTCCACCCTCAACTTGTCATCTAAAACATTGGAAGCACAGAGACTGAGGGCACTGGGAGAGGGAGGGAGATGATGCGACACATGGAGGCCAGCATTTATTCCTACCATTGAGAGGACAGCGAAAGTGACTCCACCAACTTTGAGAGGGATAAGAGGAAAGGAGCCCTTACAATGTTTGTTTTATGTGTGTGTGTGTGTGTGTGTGTGTGTGTGTTGAACGAGTATCTCATTAAACCCTGCCAAGATTACTACAGTATCACAGCTTAAGTCTAGCTGAAACCCTACCCAATCCTTCATGAAACAGAAAGAAAAAGGTGTTCCTTAACAACAAGTTTCTTTAGGCCGAGTACGAAATGGAAGAGGGCATTTGTAATTTATTTAAGATCATCTAAGTTATGATGTTTTGGAAAATAACCCTGGATTTGATGAAGTTCCTTGTGACACTTCTAATTTCTCAGTGGCTCTAAGCAAGTCTGGACAGTACAGTAGTTATTGTGTTTATGCTTAACTAGATTTGTTAAAAGACAGGAAAGGACCAGTTCCCTTGAGTAGGGCAGAAAGATTAACACAAGGAGGCACAGAATGTGCTAGGTGCTGCTGACCAGTTTTGAGCGATACATAGTTCAGACAGTGGGGTGAAGGATAGGCTTCATCCTGTCTATGGAACCCCTGAGCTGTAGACCACCTTCCTGTTTTGATTGGATTATTAGAAGACTCAATATTTATTGTTGGGAAACAATCTTTGTGTACACCTTGGGTTGTGGAGGACATGTATTCTGAGAAGTCTGAACATTAAATGCTGTCCAGGCCTTCTTAGTCTTCATGACAACCTAGCATGACTCCTATATTCCCAGACAGTGGTTAGGGCCACTCACCTATCACACAATCCCAAAGATGATTAAGAAACCTCACTCCCAAAAGCTTCAATTACCTTATTTGGGGAAGATTGTTAACATGTCTGAGGGAACAGATGGGATTCGAAAACTCAGTTAGTTGGATTAATAGGTGTCCTAGGACCACTTGGGAGGGGGAGGGGAAGAAGCAAGAGCAGAAAAAGGCATCAGGAGAAATCAAAATTCAGAAGTGGGAGTCGTTCCATGTAGAGGAAGAAAGTTTAGGTTGGGGATTTAGCTCAGTGGTAGAGCGCTTGCCTAGCAAGCGCAAGGCCCTGGGTTCAGTCCCCAGCTCCGGAAAAAAAAGGGGGGGGGGTGCTGGAGAGATGTCTCAGCAGTTAAGAGCACTGACTGCTCTTCCAGAGGTCATGAGTTCAATTCCCAGCAACCACATGGTGGCTCACAACCATCTGTAATGAGAACTGGTGCCCTCTTCTGGCTGCAGTCACATATGCAGGCAGAATGCTGTACATAAAATAAATAAATAAATCTTTAAAAAAAAGAAAGAAAGAAAGAAAGAAAGTTTAGGAATGTGTGACATCTTGGTAAAGAAGTCAAGAAACCAAGGACTGTGGACTGTGAGAAGCCTCAGCGCGGTGGCAGGCCTTGAGATGAACGGGAAGCATAGTCGATGGAACTTTCCAGAGTGAGTTTGCATGGCAGGGATCCAGAGGGAAAGCACGTTTCTCATTCATTCAGGCCATGCATTCAGTTGCCAGCACAGAACCACAAAAATCAACAGACAGAACTAACAAACTTGACATTTGAAAGCGTGTTCTAAAGAGTCAGAGAAGGACGAGGTAAAGTGATGTTGGGTGTGGCGGCACGTTGGCTTCCAATCCCAGCTGCTGTAGAAGTCGGGCGTGTGTAGGTGGTGACGGCATACAGGGGTTTTGAGCTAGCAGAAGCAACTCAGGAGGAACGTCCACCTCAAAAAACAGTAACGACGACAACAGCTCGATCTTTTATTAGTTACTCTTCTGTCGCCGCGATAAAACATATGACCTGCCAAGCAACCAGAGCTTCCAGGGACTAAGCCACTACTTAAAGACTATACATGGACTGACCCTGGACTCTGACCTCATAGGTAGCAATGAATATCCTAGTAAGAGCACCAGTGGAAGGGGAAGCCCTGGGTCCTGCTAAGACTGAACCCCAGTGAACTAGACTGTTGGGGGAGGGCGGCAATGGGGGGAGGGTGGGGAGGGGAACACCCATAAGGAAGGGGAGGGGGGAGGGGGATGTTTGCCCGGAAACCAGGAAAGGGAATAACACTCGAAATGTATATAAGAAATACTCAAGTTAATTAAAAAAAAACAAAAGAAAACAAAACAAAACATATGACCAAAGGTGACTTACTTTTATTTTACTTAAGACAGGTAAAATAAAGAAAAAAGACTTTATTTTGGGTATCATTCCAGAAAAATTAGAGTTCATCAGGGAAGGAAGGCATAGCAGCAAGCAATCGACACAGCAACAAGATCAAGAAGATCAGAGCTCCTCATCCATCACACGCAAGAAAGAGAGTAAACTAAGAGTAGGGAGAGCCTATGGACTTTCAAAGCTCACCGCCAGTGACATACTCCAGCCACCAAGACCACACCTCTTAAGCCTGCTCAAACAGCAGCACCAACTGGGGACCAAGTATTTCAATGTTTGAGCCTGTGAGGGACATTTTGTGTTTAAATCACAAGTACCAGAGGTGCATTCCCAGAAGGAACGCTAGACTCTTTGGAAAGAGACATGGCGAAGTAACCCCGTGGAAGCCTCTCTGCACAAAGATGTCTATTGTAATCTTCAAAAACAGTGTAAAAAACATAGAAGCAACATATCTGTTGGTATTGGAAATTAACAAGTTAAATTGTTCATAGGGGATGTGTTATGGGATAGAGTTAAAGAGAAAGATTCAAGGGTTTTGCTTTATATATCTTGATTTTTTTTTTTTTTAGTATTGCAAACATGCTTATTCTTACTATTGGTAATAAAGTTACTGTGGCCCAGTGGGTAAAGGCGCTTGACTTCAAGTCTGATGACCTAAGTCGAGTCCTACCTGGTGGAAAAAGAGAACCAACTCCCACAAGTTATCCTCGTTTCCATATGCACACTGTGGCAACTGCTCTCTTTATATCAAACAATTAGTGTAATAAATGAAAAGAACTATTGTGATGAACTCAAAATGTATTTCCTCAAGAGAGCAATAAAGTAGCATCAAGGGTTCAAATTTTTTTCTGGTATTTAATAATATTTTAAGAAAAATGTATTTAAAATATCCATATAAAGCTTTTGCTTGAGCGAGACCTACATCACAGGGAAAATACCGTATATACACTTCCAGATAGAAATACTTCCACATATGTTCCATATGTATTTTTGTGAGATAATTCAAATATTTTTAAAATATTTTTATTTGTATGAGATTTTATTTTTATTTAAGTATGCAAGTCTTTTGCCCGCAGGTAGTCCTGTGCATTACTATATGCATGTGTTGGCTACTGAAGCCAGAAGAGGGTGTTGGATCCCCGGAAGTAGAGTTATAGGCAGTTGTTAACCATTATGTGGGTGGTGGGAATTGAACCCAGGTCCTTGGGAAGAACAATCTGTGTTCTTAACGGTTGAGCTATCCGTCCAGCCTCCTCAAATGTTCCTTAAATATTACTTGGTGCTTGTTGATCAGTATTGGAGTGCTTATGCATCATGTAAAGGTGGGTTCAGTTCTCATCCCTGGGGTTGGGTATTTAGCTCAGTGGTAGAGCACTTGCCTAGCAAGCGCAAGGCCCTGGGTTTGGTCCTCAGCTCCAGAAAACAAACAAACAAACAACAACAACAAAAGAAAAAAAACCCACATGCCATTCAGCATTTAGAACTCAAAGGCATCCCCTGGCACCAGTCTTTTTTTTTTTTTTTTTTTGCCTCACTGAGAAATGCCATTTAAAACTCTTTACCGTCTCTAAGTATTGCCTGGAACCCAGCGTAGTGTTTTACCAAACACAACCCATCCTTAGCCTTTGGCTATAGATCCACTACTGCACGTAATGGAATAAAGTAAAACCAAGAACATCAGGCCGACAGGAAGGAAGATAAAGCTATCCTCCTTAAACAAAAGCCACAAAGAATCTCTCCGTGGGAAGCCGTTCTTTGTGGAACCAGAGAGCAGAAATCGCTCCTTTGCTCCAAATCGTTGTAGTTTTTCCCCGCCCACTTAAACTGATGTGCTGTGCTAGAAGCTGTAAATCTGGGAGTCATTAGTGGACTCCACCCCTGACTTCCAGTTCCACAGGAACCTAAGTAGGTGGGTAGGTGTGCAGCAGGGTGGTGGCCCTGTCACATCGATCATGCCTCTGCTAGTCCAGTTGTTGATCCAACTAGGGGTTGCAGCTCTGACGAGGAAAGGCCAGCTGGGTTCCAGTTTACCTTCAGTGCTCGCAAGCTCCCTTGTTACGAAATGTTGCAAGGGCCTTGACTTTGAATTTCAAAAAGTAACAGTGTAGTTTCAAGTCTCTTATTTGGAATGCTATTTTGTCCTCCCACTTCCAAGTCTTGTAAAAATAAGACCTCACAGGATTTTTGTACAAAGAAAAATAAGTAAGCTCACGGTACAAAGTCCGCTCAGGAATCAGTGATCTGTAGTTTCTTCTCTCCCTGATTCAAGCTGTCTGACCCTGCCTCCACTTCGAGGTTTCCTCTTACTACCTGACTTTCTGCCTGTCCATCTGTCCTCCCGGGCCATTTGCTTCTGTAGTCCATTCACCCTGAGCACACTGGGAATCAGAAACTTCAGCGCACCCAGCTGCATGAAATCATCTCTCCCACCTCCCGACTTAAAGACAGGAAACTGGGCATTCAAATCATCCACGAATTTCTAATTAAAACCATACAATTTATCTATGGGTTAAAACCAAATCTTAGCTCTCTTGTAAGTTCTGTCCTTGTTTACTGTTGTTAAGACGAGACGGAATTTGCTATCTTAAATCACTACATATAGGTTGAATTTTCTTTTCCAAGTTTTCTCCCTTGTGAACTAACTTTTTTAATTATTTGCTTTTTGTTTTTCATTTATGTCTTGCTTGCATGTATGTCTGGGTACCACATGTGTGCCTGGTGCCTGCAGGGGCCAGAAGAGAGTGTCCGTTTCTCTGGAACTAGAGTCACAGATGGTGGTGAGCCACCATGTAGGTGCAGCAAGGTACCACAAAGCTGGGTACCAGAGCAGCAAGTTTTGTTAAAAGCTGAGCCATCCGTCCAGCTCCCTGTGCACTGTACCTTTAAATCCGTGTTAGAAGAGCTGTGGGTTGCGACTCGTTTGGAAGAGTAACTGATCCTTTCACATGGGTCGCCAAAGACCATTGGAAAACACAGGTATTTACAGCATAATTTATAACAGCAGCAAAATTACAGTAGCAAGAAAAATAACTTTATGGTTGGGGGTCACCACAACATGTATTAAAGGTCACAGCATCGGGGAGGTTGAGAATCACTGTGCCACAGTAAAAATATTTATTTTTCTTTCTCAGCAGCAAAGCTAGCTTGTGGATTGCACCTGCTTTGTTTTCTTTGAGGTGTGGTCCTTCTGTGGTCAGTGCGGGCCTAGAACTAGTGACCTTTCTCCTCTGCCTCCTGCGTGCGGGGAATGCAGGCATGACCTATCATTTCTAGCTCAACGGATCCTATTGAATTTAACCCTCATATTCGTTAAGAACGCAACACCTCTATACGTGAAACAACTCAGGTTGATTTTTGTGTAAGTTTCAAAAAATTAAAATTTGTCTTTACTTAGGTCTCTAAGCTACTTTAAGTCTTAATAATATCTTAATGTTGAGCAATCACATCTTAAAATGTATGGCTTGTAGAAAGGTATTTATACCCAGAAACAAATACAAACCCTAAAATGTAAATATCCTACAAGGTCAAAAATGTGGTTTGGAATATAAACAAATAAAGAAATAAAGACACGAGTGAGATGAGCAGTTTACACCTGTAATCCCAGCACTCAGGGAGCAGAGGCAGGAGGATTGCTGTATGTGCAAGACTGCTCTGGGTGACTTGAGTGCCAGGCCAGTCTGGGTTATGGAGTGAGGGAGTGAGTGAAGCCTCCTTCCAAACATTGAAATTATCAAACAAGCAGTAGTTTAGAAGGAACACTGTATTTAGCTTTTCAATTTTAGTTTTTAAGACAGCATCTCACGTAGCCCAGGCTGGCCTTGGTCTTCCCACTTCTATCACCTGTGTTCTGGGACTCCAGGCATGGACCAGCACACCTGGCTATAAGGAGCACATTTTGCGGTGTCCGCAACGTGGGAGACTTCGGTCTTTCTTTTTGTTGCTCACACTATCCTCTTATTTGAACGTTATCACCCTGAATCCTTGGGGGGAAATCCTGACTCCATCTCTTCCACTGTGCTGAATTTGTTACTTTTTGGTTGCTGTGACAAAATACCACCACCAAGAGAATTTATAGAAGAACTAGTTTAGTAGGCGCTTGGAGCCTCAGAGCGTAAGTTCACAACCATCATGCTGGGTATCATGGCAGTGGGCATAGTGCTGGAGCAGTAGCTGAGGGCTTACATCCTAATCTCAAACATCACACACACACACACACACACACACACACACACACACACACACACACACACAGAGAGAGAGAGAGAGAGAGAGAGAGAGAGAGAGAGAGAGAAACAGAGACAGAAACAGAGACAGAGACAGAGAGACAGACAGAGACAGAGATGGAAAGACAGAGAGAGACAGAGAGGAGAGAGTAAGAGAGACAGAGATAGAGAGGCATACAGGAGAAAGATAGAGACACAGAGGAGAGTGAGACAGAGACACAGAGACAGAGACAGAGACAGAGAGAACACTAAATGGGAATGGCCTAGGCTTTTGAAACCCCGAAGCCCACACCCAAGAATAAATCTTGTCCAAGAAGGTCACATTTCTTGTCTTTTCTAAACAGTTCAACCAACTAGGGAACCAATATTCAAACATATGAGCTCATGAGGGCCAGCCATTCTTACTGAAACCACTACAGTGACTTTGGCTGTGGGCTTGGGTCTTTATTATGTTGAGTTACGTCCATATAGCCCTAGAGTCTCTAGGGCTCAAGGGGAGTTGGGTTGTGTCAAAAGAATTTCAGAATTTCCTGCATCCAATCAGATAATCATGGGAATTTTGTCTTTGAGTGTCCTTATGTAATTTATCAATTTATCAATGGAACTATCCCTGACTCTTTGAAACGAAGTAAGCTTAATCTGAGGGATAGGGCTGTTGTTGTTGCTGCTGCTGCTGCTGCTGTTGTTTTGTCATTGTTTGTTTTTTATGTGTTCTTGAATTTGGTTTACAAGTATTTTATTGAGACAAGTATTTTGTTGAGAATGTTTTGCATCCGGGTTCATTAGAAAGATTGACTGACAATTTTTTGTTGTGTCATTATCTGGTTTTAGTATCACAGTAATCCTGGCTTCAGGCAAAAAGTTTGAAAGTATTCCTTCCTTTTCTATTTTATGGAATAATTTGAGGAGTATCAGTGTTAGTTGTTCATTGACAGTATTTCAAATTCTACAGTATATCTATCTGGACTTTGGCTATTTTTTTAGTTAGAAAATTTTTAATTACTACTTCTATCAAATTGGTTGCTCTTGATCCATTTAACTCATTTACTTCATCTTTGTTTGACTATAGTAGGCCCTATGTTTCAAGGAATTCATCCATCTTTTTTTGGTTTTCCAGTTTAGTGGAGTATAGAATTTTTTTTAAAAAAAGATTTATTTATTATTATATTTAAATACTCTGTTGCTCTCTTCAGATACACCAGAAGAGGACATCGGATCCTATTACAGATGGTTGTAAGCCACCATCTGGTTGCTGGGAATTGAACGCAGGACCTCTGGAAGAGCAGTCAGTGCTCTTAACCGCTGAGCCATCTCTCCAGTACCATATATTTTAAAAATGTATGTCTGTATGGTTCTCTGCATTTCCACAGTATTTGTGAGATTATTTCCATTTTCATCTATGGTTTTCTTGATTTAGATCAGCTTTGTCTCTTTAATTTAGCAAATGATCTCTCAGTATTCTTAGTCTTTTCAAATAAACAGCTCTTCATGTCATTGATTTTTTTTCACTTCTATTTCACTAATTGTGTCTATAACTTTTATTATTTCTTCTCATTGTCTTCTTTGGGTTGTTCTTGTTTTTCCAAGTCCTTTCAGTACAGCATGAACTTATTTATTATACTCTTTGCAGTTCTTTGATGTAGGTTCTTGGTGCTGTAAATAGTTTCTTAGTACTGCCTTTTCATTGTATTCTACAGAGTCTGGTAGGTTGGGTTTTCATTTTAATTAAATTTTAGAAAATCTTTAACTTCCTTCTCAATTTTTCCCTTGGATTGGTTTCCACCCAGCGGTCTGTTGTTTAGCTTCCATGAGTTTTGTACCTTCTGTAATTTCTAGTTTTGATAACTGGCTTTGTTTCTTTGTGATCAGATTATATGCAAGGTATTGTTTCAATTTTTCTAAATTTTTGAGACTTGCTCCATATCTTAATGTGTGACTAAGTTTGAAGAAAGTTCCTGAGTTACCATGTATCCTGGTATTTTGATGGAATGTAGACATCTGTGGTGCCCATTGCAATTTATGATGTCATTTAGCACCAGCGTTTTTCTATTTAGTCTTTGTCTGGATGATCTGTCTTTTGGTGAGAATGAAATCTTCCTCTATTCCTGTGTTGGTGGTCAATCTGTAAATTTAGATCTAATATTGGTTTTTATTGGTGTGCTGTTGTACTTGGCACATAAATGTTTAGAATTCTATTATGCTCTAATTGGATTTTTCACTTGATGATGAAATATTCTTCTCTGTCTTTCAGAGAATATTCTTTCTCTGGTTCTTCTCTGTCTTATTCTGGTTTTAGTTTGAAGTCTATTTTGTCAGATATTGGAGTAGATACACCTATTTGTTTCTTTGCTCCATTTGCTTGGAATACCTTTTTAAATCCTTTACCCTAAGGTGCTGTGTATCATTGATGGTGAAGTGTGTTTCCTGAAGGTAGCAATAACATAGATCCGTTTTCTCATCCATTCTGTGCCCTTTTATTAGGTAAGTGATACTATGAGTTATTATCGAATAATTTTACTTTCTTTTACTTCATTGTTGTATTCTTCGAATTCCTTTGGTTAACTGTTGCGGGATTATATTTTTCTTGTGTCCTCGAGGGTGCTTAATCTTCCTTCCAGACAGAAGTATTTCTTCCAGTGTCCTATGAGAAGCTGATTAGCGAACACAGATTTCTTACATCTGCCTTTGTGATGGAACATTTCTTATTCTCCATTTATCATGACTGATCATTTCTCTGGCTGTGATAGTTTGGACTGGCCTCAGTCCAGGTCTACCTGGCCTTCCAAGTTTCTACTGAACAGTCAGGTGTTATTCTGATGATTCTACCATTTGATGGGAGTTGGTCTTTGTCTCTTGCAGCTTCTAATGTCCTCCTTTTTGTTCTGTACATTTGATATTTTGATTATTCTGTGGCCTGGGACAGTTCTTTTTCTGGCCCTGTCTATTTGGTGTCGTTGTACTTTGCTTCTCATACTTCAATAGCAATCTCTTTCTTCAGGTTTGAGAACCCTTTTATGATTTTGTAGAAAACATGTCCTGTGCTTTGATATGGTTTTCTTCTTGTTTTCTATCTATTATTTATATGTTTGGTCTTTTAAAATACTGTGTCAGATTTCTTACATGTTTGTTACTGTCTTTGGGCATTTTTTTTTTTTAGATTTAAAATTTTCCTTGCCTGAATATATTCATTTTCTACATGATATAATTTTCTTTTGTTGATACTTTGAGTTCTTTGTTTTGTCTCCTAAGCTTTTGAGTTTTACCTTTTCGTTTTTGTTAAATTCCGTATTTACATCTTCAATTATTTTAATTGTTTCACTCAACTTGTGGTGTGTTTCCATGGTACCATTCAGGAACCTGTTCATACCTCCTTTGAGTTCCTTGAACATATTAAAGTTTCTGTTTTGAAATTATCATTCTCTATATTAGCTAGATGGTTTTTCTCAGAGAACATTATAATAGGAGTTATAGTTTGTGAACGAGACACACTGTCTTGGTTATTTATGTTGTTTTTATTTTTGTAATAGGACCTGGGAATCTGAAATTAGCTTTTTGGTAGTGTTCCTTGGTGTGGATAACCGGTCTGCTTTTGTGGATTGGTTGTTTGGATCCTTGTTTGGTATTATTCCAAGTCTGTCAGGTGTAAGCCAGCTGGATGATGTTCGGCGTTCAGTTTTGGGGCCACCCTTCTTGGTTTGTGAATGGAGTGTCTGAAGTGGTCTCAGCTCACTGGTCAGACGATGAGCACTGGGTGAGGTCGTAGATGGGGTGGCTATCAGGCAGGCAGAAGGGGCAGTTCTGGTAGGACTCTATGCTGAAGACAGGTTGGTAGATGAGGCAAATCTCTATTGGCTATTTGGTAGACGGGGCAAATCTCTATTGGCTATTGATAGGTTTTGGAAGAAGATGAATCCATGTTATATGTGTCAACTTCTGAACCTATCAAGTTCCAATGGATAACTCAAACTCATGGGGAAACACATAGCCCTGATTACACTCAGTGGGTCACAAAACAGAGCAAATAGAAGATGAAGGAGAGAGAGCGAGAGCAGGCAAAAGAGAGAGAGAGAGAGAGAGAGAGAGAGAGAGAGAGAGAGAGAGAGAGAAAGAATGAGACTAAGGGGTTGAGGGTTAGGGAGGTATGGAGTGAGATTGGTCAGTGTGTACTTCATTGTACTTCATACCCATACAAAATTATCTATGGACAAATTCAATTAACAAAAATATTTTTTAAAAGAAAGTATAGAAATTTTCAAAAAAACCTGCCAGAAAAATTTGCTGTCAGCATCACATTTATTTAAATGTACTTGAATATAGTCTTATGTTTGAATAATATTTTACAAAAAAGCACACACACAAGCCTCCCATACCATGATGTTTAAAATTAGATCGACGATTTATAAACATGAAATAAGCCAAAATCTAATTTTAACCGAAACTAATGAACATGCTGATAGAGATGCCCAAGCACCCGTGCTGGCCCTTGGGGTAGGGGTGCAGGTGGGGGTGGGGTGGGGAAGCAGGCTTCACTATGATTAACGAATATGCGATGGAGAGATGGGAAGGCAGCCTTGTTGGAGTCGCAGATGCCTGAGGCTTTGGACCAGACCAATGACTTATTACGATAAGCATTTGCAAGCAAAAAGGTTTACTACAGGGCACACCACAGCTCCCAAAGTCACTATGATGAAGAGGCAGGGAAGGCAGAGGAGCAGAGCAGGCAAGTAGGGTGGACAGGAGACCAGAGAGCTGTACCTGATGTGGAGTGGTCAGCTGTCTCACTCCACTGCTGTCGGACCTTCACCGTCATGATGGACTGTACCCTAGAACTGCAGGCCCAAACGAACCCTTCCTCGAGTTGCTTTTGTCAGGGCAATGAAAACAGTAACTAATACAGCTGGTGTCTGCTTCTCTGCTCATGGAGGCTGTGCTGATCTTGCCACTGACAGCCACATTGCCCTTATGGCTTTTGTAGTGTGACCTCACCCATAGCTGGCATTTTGAAATCACTTAGTGCTTTTACCTGTTTCCTCTACTTCTCTATGACCCATTCATTCATTTCCTCACTGACCACTCTTTCAACCAAGTCTCATGATCAGGATCCTTGACGTCAGACAGTGCTCTTCCTTCTAACAGCTTAGAATTTGCTTTTGACTGTGAAAAATCACTCTGATTTCTTTGTGCTGGGTTCTAGCGGTGTTCATTGCCCTACCTCGATGCCCCTTGAGAGACAGAGAACCCTGTGCTTCCCAATTGCCAAGCACAAACGGCGTGGGGTTGTTAACCTGGTGTTGGACTTGTGGCAGTGACTTGAACTGAAATTAAAGTTGTTGCAATTTTCAGTCTGTGCTCACTCTCACATAGCATTTTAAAATCTGCTAGGGATAGGTTGGTGGAATTATGGAAGAGGGTTCAATGGCAGAACTAGAAGGAAACAAATGTTTCTTTAACTTGATGGTGAATCTGGAAAGAAGCTATGGCTTAGGAGGTAAGAGAAGCAGGTTTTGTTCTCTCTCTCTCCCTCTCCCTCCCTCTCCTCTCTCTTTTTTTTTCTCTCTCTCTCCCTCTCCCTCCCTCCCTCTCCCTCTCCCTCTCCTCTCTCTCTCTCTCTCTCCTCTCTCTCTCTCTCTCTCTCTCTCTCTCCTCTTTATGAATGGGATGCCAGAGATAACTCCTAGGAACAACTGCTGTATATAGGAAAACTCTGGTAAATAGTTCTTGGAGAGAAAGGGGCCATGTATGGAAGGACTGATAGCTAAAACGAGGCATTAGTGGAACCGATGGGTCTGTCAACAGCCATCCATGAGAAGAGAAGAAGAGGTCTATTTGTCATACTTATGTACAGAGAAATGAATGTTTGGGACACTAAATTGCAGAGACAGGAAGAAGAAAGGAGAAAAAAATGTGGTGGAATTGAACTGTGGTGTTGGGAGTTCCTCTGAGATTGACCATCCTGGGTTTGTAGTAGCCTAAGGAGGAATTGCCTCAGTAGCACCCAGCTCCTACTGGGGGACTCTAAAGAGAAGCCTTCATTCGGGTCATGGCTGTCTGGGAGTTTTCCAGGTGGGTTTGGTCAGTAGCCTGTTCGAGGTAGCATAGTTAGTCAAATATAAGAGATTAAAACCACACAGGACGGCGTGTGTCTGTAATCCCAGCATTTGGGACGCTGATGGAGAAGGATTGCGGGCTTAACTCCAGGATGGGCTACATAGTAAGATGCTGTCTCATAAAATAATAAAAATAAACAACAACGAAACGTGCAAAAACAAAATAAAGCCCCACAATGATAATGCCCCGAAGTCCAATTTTCTGATTAGAAAGGAGAAAGTAGGTAGTAAATAGGTCCGCACTTCTGAGTTCCTCTGGAAAGGAACTTTCACTTGAGAAAGTAAGGGCGAGGTGACCGTGTGCATCCAGATTGCCTCTCCTCACCTCTTCAAGCATCTTCCCCTGCTGCTGCACCGCAACCACATGAGGACATTTCCTAGCCCCATCCTTATTTTTTTCTCTTCCACCTCCCCAGGTCCCTTTCTCCATTGGCAGAGCGGGTAGAGGGTATAACCGTGAAGTGGACACACTAACAGGGTTAGGGTTCCTGGAAGATTTGAGTTACGGTTCAGCTGTCCTTAGCTGTCGTTTTACCTGTAATTCCAGAATTCTGTCCCAAATAACAGCAAAAGCGTGCAGCTGCAGGAATGCACCTGGCTTGCCCTCGTAAAGGAACGTTAAAGAGACATGGGTAGACAAGAAAAGAGAACGCAGGCTCCCTGAGGGGAGAGCTCTCGTCCCCAGTAGACATTGTGAAGAGAAATGTGGGAGAGGGTGGAAGAGCAGGGTGGAGTATCTGAACAAGGCGGTGGTGTGAAGTGGAAGACCCAGGCCCCACATAAAACACCAAAGCCAAGGGCGTTCTCTGACTTCCTGTCTTAGGCCTTAGGCTCCTCCCATCTTAAAGAGATGAAGGCGTTGCTTCCCTTTCCTTGCGTCTAGGTTTCCTGCCTCTCCTGGATGTTTGATTCTTTCCACTAGTCACAGAGTGACCTCTGAACTCCCCTTGACAATCCTCTTTATGTGTGGACTCTTGCAACGACAACAAAGAAGGCAGCTTCATGCCCTTGGGGTGTACCTATCTCTTTATTTTCTTAATACCCCATACACTTACTCGTTCAGCCTTCCCATCATTACTTACTCCACCAACAAAAGGGTATGACACGCACGCCCTGGACTCTGTCCTCCAGCGACTCACATTCGGGCTATTTCAATCCAAAAGGACTTGTAGTTGCCCAGAATTAGCGTTTCCTCTTTCGTGACTTCATAAAACACAATGATCCCCAGAGTGGTTCTGATTAGACGTCTTTTAACATTAGTCATTCCAGTATGTGTAGCATTGGGAATGTTCATAAGGATTCTCTCCCTTCTAGTATTCCGTAAGTACCAATATATTTAATCCTCACATCTAAAGAGTCCAAAACCCAAGGCACAGAAAAGCTAACTCAGTAGCATGCTCAGCCTGAGGTTACAAAAGGTTAGGATCAACCAAGCAGCTGGCCACAGGCAGGGGAGAGGGCTGTGTTTCCAATGTGCTCAACTGTCAGTTAAATGTATTTCTGCTTTAATTTATAGTCGTTGGGAGTTAGCTATCCTTGTTCAGATGGTATTACACTTTATGTAAATGTTAAGGTAGAAATTTGTTCATGTCTTTAATTTCTCTCACTCACAGAGACATCTCAGATGGTCAGTGGGATCCATAAAAATAGCAGGATATATAGATGCCTGGACCTTGTCCTCATGCACATAAGGAATGTTGAGAACCACTCAATGAAGCAGAAAGAAGAATGTGTGCTGTGGGATTTTGGAAGTAGGGCAGGAGAGAGAATGCGAGCGGAACTAAGTGACTTAAATAAAGTAGTTAATGTTTTATTGCATTTTTTGCAATTTTAGTATATGTGCTGCTTAAGTGAGAAAAAACATTTTCAGTACTTTCATGAGAGCATCCAGTTGGATAAAAAAGTATCAAACGCAGTGGACGGATTCTTAGTGTAGGGAAGAGGAGAAAAAGAGTGGGAGCAAACAGAATGAAACACCAAGAGCTCCAGCTTTCTGCTGACAAAAAGAAAGAGTGAACATTGCAGTTTTAGTTACTGGAGTTTAGCACATAGGATGTGGGGGGAAAGGGTGAATTCTCTCCCTCACCTGGGATAATATTCATCCTCACCGTCACTTTCATGTTTTTTTTCTTGGATGCTTTAGTGCCACATTTCAATTCAATCATCTTCTCCTACCGTATTGAACAAGCAGTTTTTAAGGGTTTCCCTCTGGGTATGCGTATCTCTATGTGTGATGAACAGTGCAGGTGGTAATAATCGTTTGCATATCATCTAAGAAGAGGGTGTGGCAGGCAGAAGTAAATGAGTTACCTCTTTTTGGAGCATTGGTCACTGAGGTTCCACAGACTTCCAAATGGTACAGGCCAAACCTGCTAATGGTGCTGAGCAGAGCCAGGGGCCTGTGAGCTGCTTGGGAATTTATATATGTTCCCATCTATTCACACAAACGTTCCTTAGAATAACACGCCACTGTAAAGGTGGGGATAATCTCACGTAACCAGCGATCTCATCAAGAAGTCAAGGGCATGGGACAGTGCATGACTAGTGTTTCCTGGATAAAGTAAGGCAGGCGCACATAGAACTCACAGAAACTGTGACATCATGCATAAACCTTTGGCAAACTCAAGCCGGAACAAACAACGTGGAGAGGGTAGGTGGGCATAAAGTCCCATCCCTAGCTAAGGAGATGTTGGAAATGCATAGTTGTTGGGAGAAGGAAAGTCTGTCTTCTTAAAGGTGTGGTCCCTAGTAGGTTGGCCACACTCCACAGACCACACACCCAAGAGCAAGTGGACAGTACAAACTGTAAGTGATTGTTAAAAGACAAGAGGCCAGAAAGTTGGGAGGTAAGAAGGGGGTGGGGAGAAGGGATGAATGAAGGAGACCTGGGGGAGCGGTGGAGATGATTAGAATACATTGAACGAAGTTCTCAAAGAACGAATAGAATGAGAGAAAGGGGTGTTAGACATAAAGAATGCAAAAGATTAATGAAAATAATACAGTACATAAAAAATAAAACTGGATGATTTGTTGACAAGGCATTGTTTGACAGACAATTTTGGATGTGATAAGCGAATGCTTAAATGAATTAATTATTAGTAAACGTGTATTGGTAAACGAATGAAAGCCTTCTGTAAACAGGACAAGAAAGAAAAAAAAAGCATATAAAAAGAATTTTAGATTTCTTTAAAGTAAAATACGATTTCGAAAGATGAAAATTTGGAGAGAAGGACATTTTTGGATGAAGAACAAGTAAAAGTAGTAAATAAAATAAATGAATAATCTGAGAGAAAATAACACCAAGCATGCCGGACTAAGGAAGCGAGAAACAGGACTAGAAGAGGAATAATGAGGTTATCTACAGAAGATAGATTGAGGTCCAAGCAACATGGACCTTGAATACCATGAAACATATTCTAATTTTCTAAAAACAGTTCTTTAAGCAGAGGCTCGAAAAGACACTTCTCCAAAGATTTTATACAAATGGGAAATAGTGTACCCCAATGTTAAGCATCCATGTGTCTTAGAATGGCTATTAACAAAAAGCCAAAAAACAGCCAGTGCTGGAAAAACAGTGGGGGTGGGATTGGAAGCCCTGTGCATTCCTCATGGGAATGCTAAATTCTGCAGTACCACGTTGGGCATGAATCTGAAGGCACTCCAGTGCTTCACAGGAGCCAAAGGGGAGAAGCAACTCACAAGCAAAATACGCTGTCAAGTCCTCACTGATCCATAAGAAGGGATGGATCCTGTAATGTGCTGCACTCTGCTTGAGACCTTCACACTGAGTGAAACACGCTAAGTGAGAAGTGACAAATAGTGTATATCCCATTGAGTGTGGTCAAAGTCACAGAGACGCAAAGGAAATGGTGATTGTGCTGGTCAGCTTTTGTGAATCTGATATGCATTGTAGTCACCTGGGAAGAGGGACGTTCACCTGAGCAATGGCCTCCATCAGAATGACCCAGGAACATGTCTGTGGAGTGTTTTCTTGGTTGCTGGTTGGTGTAGGAGGTCCCAGACCACTACAAGGAGTGTCCTGAACTGTGGAAGAAAAGTAGCTGAGTAAACCAGAGGGAGCAAGCAAGTAGACAGCATGGTTTCTGCTTTACCTACTGCCTTAGCTTTCCATCAGTAATGGACTGTAACCTGGAAGGAAAAAAAAATCCCTTCCTTCCCCCTAGTTGGTTTTGGTTAGTGTTTTAGCATGACAATAGAACCTAACTAGGAGTCATGTCGGAAGAGAAATGGAAGTTGTTTAATGGTTCAAGAGTCTTAGATTTGCTTGATTAAAAAGGTCTACAGATCTGTTTTTGGTGATGTGAATACATTTAACACACACACACACACACACACACACACGCACACGCACACACACAGAGAGCTAAAGATGATAAATGTTGGGTTTTTTTTTAGCCATAGTACAAAAAGAATTCTTCATTTACTTAAGTCCTCAAATCTTACATTGCTATGTATGAAACCGATCATGCATGTATATGCAGGCATGCACACGTGTCCATAGGCTCCAGGAAAATACCAGTGGTTGAATTTACATAAGCCTTGGTTAAACCCCTTCCACGTAGATCTTAGAAACATATTCCATAGGGAGGAATATAAGGCGGTCTCAACATAGAAACCGTCACCACTTTCTGTCACTCTGAAGGTATGAGCATTTGTACGCCAGAAAGCATCTCACTGGAACAGCTTCCCAGTAAAATGCCTCCTATAGGACTTCTTTTAGCCCTCTCTATTGGGAGCCCCAAGATAGCTCTAGAATATTGTTTACTTTTACAAAAGGAACTATATTTGACATATATCACTGTCCCTGTTTTACATGGATTAAGCCACGTATTTTTAAAGAGTCGAGCCAGAAGAATATTTAGTATTTAGTAGGTTTTTTTGGTTTGTTTCATTGGGATGTGACCTATTTTCTGATATGAAATCAGTGACACTTAATCACCTTGCCTTAGTGTTCTATTGCTGTCAAGAGACACCATGACTACAGTAACTCTCTTATAAAGGGAAGCATTTAATTGGGGCTTGCTTACAGTTCCAGGGGTCTGGTACATTATCCTCCTGGTGGAAAGCCTGGTGGCTCATAGGCAGATATGATAGCCCAGCGTTCTACATTCCGGATATCCAGGCAGCAGGAAGAGAGGGACACTGGGACTGGCTTGGGCTTTTGTATGGGAGTCCACTGTAGCTTTCTTCAGATACACCAGATCCCATTACAGATGGTTGTGAGCCACCATGTGGTTGCTGGGGATTGAACTCAGGACCTCTGGAAGAGCAGTCGGAGCTCTTAAACGCTGAGCCATCTCTCCAACTGGCTTGGGCCTTTGAAACCCCAAAGTTTCAAGGAAGTGACACACCTCCTCTAACGAGGCCACACCTCCTAATCCTTCTCAAGTAGTGCTACTCCCTGATGACTAAGCTTTCAAATATCTGAATCTATGGGGGCATTCTTATTCAAACCACCATATATCTTATGAATTGTATTAATTACTGAGATTTTCAAGTAATTTTAAATGTGTTTAACTTTGGAAGTCTTTTGTTTCATTTTTTGTTGTCGTTGTTGTGGTAGAGACAGAGTCAGGCTAGAAAACACTGACTAAAACTCATGATGTAGCCCAAGCAGCCTCTAATTTTCAGTGATCCTTTGCCTATACCCCTCAGTGCTGGGATCGCAGCCTATGACAACATGCTTATCTATTTGCTTTTGTAATGACTGCTTTTGCATTTTACAGTTTTCACACTCTAGCTTATAGTTTGTGTTGATATAGAACACATACTCTGGGATCTACAAAATTGGTTCATTATAGATGTTCTGAACTTAAAATAATTTCATAGATTTTAGAGACAAAATGCATTAGAGGTCCTACTGGCAAAGTAGGTCACACGATTCTCAGTGTAATCAAGAGAACTTGCTCTGAGAATATATTTATTGCTTACTAGTTAGAACAGAGCAGCGTAAGCAGGACATACAGATTACTACAAAACACATAGGCTGTTTATCTGCATTATAGGTTGACAGTTGTTCAGTATGTCTACCAAAGTGTTTCAAACACAGTGTCGAGACAGTGTCTTGTCTGTCTGAATCAGTAGCACGGTAGCTGGTAACTTGAAAGTGTCAATAAACATTTTTATTTTATTTTATTTTTATGTGGATGGGTAATTAGCCTTCACATTAAGTCTGTTCACCACTCATGTCCTTGGAGGTGAGGAGAGAGGACATCGGCTCCTCAGAACTGGAGTTTCGGGCCATTGGGAGTTGCCGCAGGAGTATTAGGAGTTGGGCTGGGTCTTCCGGATCAGCAGCCGGGCTCAGTCATCTCTCCAGTCTATAAGTTGTAACTGGATGGGGGATGAATTCCTCAGAACTTTTAAAAGTCGCCTCATGCCATCCCCCTTCGATACAACCACATTCTTAATGGAGAATAAAAATATTAAAATTATAATATGTTACACAAATTTCCCACGGCCCTAACACAACTGAATGGAGACACAGAGCTGCACTCACACGCTGCTGGTATCAAACTTGAATCAAAGCAGCTCAGATGCCACTTTAAGAGGCATGAACTCCTCAACCTTTCTCTCCAGTATTAGAGCTTAGTTTGTGCAATTTAACGAATCAAAGTATGTACGGGCAGTGCTTCACGTCTACTTAGTAAACAAGGCGCAGTTACTGACTTTCCTTCTCATTAATAATCTCCATTTGTCAGGTTCTATGGGCTTTAAGCCTGGAAAAGAGGTCACGTTCATTCCTAGAGTTCAGCACAACACCGGGCATAATGATTAATGGAAAAATTGTTATTTAAACAACTATTTGGGAAATGTTATGCAGTTTTGTTTTGTTCCACCTTTGAGATAGGATCTTATCCTGTAGCCCTGGATAGCCAGGGACCTATGGTGTGGCCCAGGATGTCCTCAGACTTATGGTGATCCTCCTGCCTCTGTTTAAATGATGGACTATGTGTGAGGCACCACCGCTCAAGGTGTAACTCAGGTATATGTAGTCACAAACCCAACAGTTACTCATCGAATAGAAATCAGGCACTTTACATCACTGACGTGACTTGTAACTCCTCTGAAAACCGAGGAAATTTTTCTTTTCAGGGTGATTAAAGAATTTGTCATGAATCTTGCCATCGCTACTTTTCTATTGCTGCGAGAAGACACCAGGACCAAGGGAACTAATAAAAGGACGTTTTTAATTAGAGGAATGCTTACAGTTTCAGAGACGAGTCTATAATCATCACAGAGGGAAGCATGACAACAGGCAGACAGGAAAGCAGGGGCTAGAGCAGTGACTAAGAACTTAAACATCTTATCTGATGAGACTAGGCCTGGTATGTGGGATTTTTGAACCTTTAAGCCCGCCCCCAGTGAGACAGCTCCTCGAATGAGGCCACACCCCCTAATCCTTCCAATACTGACCACCAACTAGGAACCAAACATTCAGACCTAAGATCCTCAAGTCCTGGTGCGTGGACGGCAGAGAGGACCATCAGGTACCCACGGTGCTATTCTCCCCCACCGTCACAGTGATGCTCACCATGGAAACATTCTTCCTGTTCACTTTCACCCACACAGCTCAAGCTGACTGGAGGACAAGTGCTCCTGAAGTTTTTGCATTAAAGGAGATCCCTTTGCACCAGGCAATAAGAAAACTCACCAGAAGTGAAGGGGATATGTTTTTTTTTTTTTTTTTTTTTAAACACAGATCCATCTGCAAACTTTCACGTGGCAGTACTTAAAGTTCCCAGGCAGACTCTCAGCTGCTGTACATGGAGCGGCGGCTCCGTGATGTGCTGGGCGTGGGGAAGCACTCCACACTCAATCAGGGACACTTTGCTCAGAGTAATTATATCAGAGGCATCTCTTTACACAAATAATTTAATATCCGTTACCACATTCATCACAACTTAAAGCACGAAACTTCCTCAGGGTTCCAATGTGTAACACACCCTTTAGGCTACACAGTCAAAAACCTATTCCAAGAAAAGGAGATTAAACTTCACCTTCCGCAAATACATACTTCTACTTGGGATTAATGCCCCAGATAAAAAACCAACACGTTTGTTTATACCTTTATTGACACGCCAAAATTTGGGTCAAAAGTCAAATTGCTATCAAAGGAAAACTCTTCCCGTTTAAACATAGTGTAAACTGGGCTGGTTTTCAAGTACGATCACCGACCTTGTGACTCAAGAGTATTTTAGCAATTATCTCATCTGTAAGAGTGAACACAGTGTGAGACTCATGCTTGGGTGCTTGGCGTACCATAGCATGCTCCAGAGATCGGATGTCACAATGCAGGTTTTGAGTTATTCCCCGAAATAATCGAACTCCATACATTTACACCTCTTCTGAGGAAAATAAAAAGTAGTTTGACAGATGAAGCTATCCTTCGTTTTCCTTATTATTCTTTGTCCTAGTCAAAGAAGAGGTCTCAGTGGTCTTTGTGTTTTCACAAGTATGCCTGTCAGAGTATCAGCTCTGGTCTCCCGTGGGAGCACTTTGGAAAGAGTCAGATTATACACAACACAGATTCACATCGGGTTCTCCCTCTAAGACGGAGGGTACTCTGGCTCAGAAGAGCAGTTCAGAAAAATCAGTAGTTACCAAAAGACTGCTGGGAAACAGACAGTTAGTCCTGAAACCTTAACATTTAAATTTCGTGACTAGAATTCCAAACATCGTTGAACCCCGTCCACTGTGTAATGAGTCTTATTTAATTTGATACAGCTCGCTGGTAACATCTATTAAATAAGGTCTAGTTCCAAATGTAGCATTGATGTTGGCATCCTTCGCAAAGCTTGAAAATGTATGGTATCAGGTCTTACATGGTTTATTTTAAGTCTGAAATGGTATAATTTCAAACGTGAACTTTCAATTTTCCTCTTGTGCTTGTCAGAGCTAATAGAAGACCCTTGCTTCAAATGATTCTCCTTTAGCACTATAACCTGGGTAACGGTTGTTAAAGATTAGTGAATTGTTTTTTTTTTTTTTTTTAAATTCAGTGTCAATTTCTGGGTTTATACTTTTGCTAAACCAAATATTTCATTCGTGTCCCACATTATTAGTAAGAAGTAGCAGTAACAGACAAATACAAAGGTACCGATTATGACCTGGTATTGTTTTGTGTAAGGTGGTCGCAGTGATTGGTAATTCAAATTGTGTAGATTTTTGTGGAATTGAAAATGTGGAAATGCTGCAATTTCTCACGACCATCATTGTGAATGACTTCTAGGGGGTCTGTCTTCCAAACCGTCTGTTATTGAGAGTTAGTGTCTGCTAAAGCGCTGTCTAAATACGGAAACAAAACCTTAAGCCTCTAAAACTGTTCATCTCGGGTTTTCACATACCTCGTCATGTCTGAGAGAGGATGAGATTAAAGCATTAGTCGTGGTTTTGTACTCCAGATGCACTGTATTTCGTATGACGTGAGGGTCTCGGTCGTCTTCAGCAGCGTGAAGCTTACCGGAAGTGCAATGTACTGCCCTCCTGAGCAGACACTTCGGCATCAGGTGGGTGTGCACAGCCGAGCTGCATTGACCATCGCCCATTGCATTTCTCACTCAATTTTCACTTCTCGCAAACAGTAATTAAGTGATGATAACATCAACATTGCCAGCTTTCAATATCCTTACTATCTTTCAGATTTATTGATTTTTAATGCTATGAATGTTTTGTCTGCATGTATGTGTGTATGAGGACTACATGTATGCAGGATCCCTGGAGTCCAGAAGAGGTTGTCAGATCCCCTGAAGCTGGAATTAGACACACGTTTGAGCCACCATGTGGATGTTGGCAATGGAACTCAGGTCCCCTACAAGAGAAGCAACTGTCATTCTTTTATGCCTGAATAAAACTTATTTATCTGCTTTAATTTTTCCCTTATGCCCTGCTTTGCCTACAACCATTTCCAGCCATCTGCCTGGTCCACATCATTTTAAAACCAACATTATATCCCATTTAAATTTAAGGGCCATTAGTGATGACAGCACTGGATCTGGTGTGTGGGGGAGGGAGACCTTCATTGATCTCTACAGCTCTTCCAAAATAAATCATGTGATTAAAGTAAATCTGAGTGTGTGTGTGTGTGTGTGCGTTTCAGAAGAAAAAGGAACAAAAACTTGTATGTCTTAAAAGATTGCTTCAAAGATGGAGTAAGATAAAATGATTGTAGGAACATAACTGTGATTTCCAGGATCCATATTTAGGGCAGCAATCAAGTTTCTAAAATGCCATTTTGGGCACCAGACAGGCAGTATTTCTGAACAGCAACCATACTAGATAGGACTGCAGAGTCAAGCGGCAGCCAGAACAAGTATTGTTCAGACCGTCCTCTTATGTATGGGCAATTCTCTTTTTAAAACATAAAAGGGTTTTTTTTAAACACATACACACAATTTTTATTAATGTTAATTTCTGTATCTGTATTAAGATGCTCAAGGTATGAAAAAATTTAATACAGTACTTTATACTTGTCTAGCCGTGCTTGTTTCCAACCACTGTCATTCAGATACACCTTTTTCAGACTGAAACTATGTATCAAACCGCCTGCTACTTTGTACACAGTTTGAGTTGGCCCCTAGCAGTGCTGACTATAGATTCAGGGTGTTGCACCTATTGTCCCCGTTACCTGGGTTGAAAGAGCCCTCAAAGTTCTAATTCCACACAGATGACATCAGCCCAGCTGGTGCCCCTGCTGTCTTGTTTTGGGGCATTCTCTCCCAGGAAGAACCATACACACTCTCCTAGTCTAGAAACCCACTTTACAGGTGAGCTACCCTCTCACGGGGCACTAACCTGAGTCATGACTAACCGCAACTAATTCTTTCGATTTTTCTTTTTCATTCGAAAAAGTTATCATATTTCCTCGATGCTAAAATCATACAAAATACTTTTTTTTTTGCTGGCTTGCTTTCTCTTCACTTAGCTTAACATACTGCATGCAGTAAAGAAAGAGTCTCTGAGGCGTCACCTAGAAGTTAACTTAAAACATGTCAAGGTCAGTTAGGATGTGTCCTCGGCAGTTTGGATCGTTTTCAGCACCGAGTCTTCCCCCAAAATTTTGCACAGTTCATTGAGTCTCTGCTGCATTTTGGGAATTCCAGCGAGCTGCGACTCCAACTTCTGTTTCTCCTCGCTTAACGTTAAGCGGATAGCAGTGTCCAACTGTTCAAAGCGCCAACCTCCTTCTCCATCGAACTGCAATAGGTGGGTATGGTATTTCCTGTGTAATTAAAACGAAGTGTTATTCGTCATAATCTTAAAAGTCATTTTAGCTATAGAACGTTCTAGCTGATGCTCAAAGGCAAATTTTAGTAAATGTGGCTAATTGACATCTGAGTTCTAATGTTACCTAAGGTGAACAGTGGAATTGCTAAAGTCTAAAGTCTCTCATCTTTAAGAAATTCTTCTTGATGTTCCTGAATTTGCTTAATATTTTGAGTACATATAATTTACAAAGGAAGACTATTTTTTTAAAAGAGAATTACTTTATTTATATATAAGCACACTATAGCTGTCTTCAGACACAGCAGAAGAGGGCATCGTATCTCATTACAGATGGTTGTGAGCCACCATGTGCTTGCTGGGATTTGAACTCAGGACCTCTGGAAGAGCAGTCAGTGCTCTTAACCATTGAACCATCTGTCCAGCCCCAGGAAGACCATTCTTGTTTTAATTTACCCCCATAATATCTTCTGAATGAATACGTGTTTTGAATAAATAATGAAGCGTCCTTAGAACAGAAGTAAGGACAGGGAACTGAGGAAAAAAGACCACACCGAGAAAAACGAAAGGAAGTAAAGCAACCACCAGCGAAGCTTCTCTATCTACGTAACACCGCCCCCCTGGGACGGATTCTACTTGAGTGCAACTTTCTCGGTAATAATAATGTAGAATCACTTTTACACGACTGCCGCGGGAGTCTTTTAGAAACAGCCTCCTACTGCCACATAGATCTCTTCTCTCATGGTTCAGCTACCTAGGAGCTGCGTAGAGGAACAGAACTGAAAGATGGGAGGGAATCCATCCTTGTCTTAAGGGAAGCCCAGGCCACCAGCAGAGGATTGTGGGATGGTTGGATAGACCGTGGCTGGCAGAGTTGATCCATTTGTGAGCCACTGTACAGGGTCACTTAGATCGACTGGCTCATGATTCTCCACATTTTCCGTCTTCAGTCTTTCATCTTACTTCAAGTAGTTGTTATTTATTATGAACGGTCAGCCTTCTCAATCAGCTTCTACCCTCTATGCGGAGGTGAGCTGCTTAGCCTTCAATAAACAGGCCGCCATCCTTATAACCACAGAGGTTAGGTATAGAGCGGTGGGTCAGTCGGGGAGGGAAGGAACTCCCAAAGAAGAGGAAATAGGATAGACAGTTATGGGCCGATGAAAGGGCTGGAATGAGAGGGCTAACGGGGGGTGGGGGAGAGAGGAAGGTAAAGCAGGGAAGACGTGGAGAGACAGGTAAGACTAAGGGACATTTGAGGGCTATCGGAAGCTATCACTAGACATTTCCTAAAGTATATACACATATAGAAAAGGAAACTTGAATGGAATCACCACGTAATGTTGGAGACAAAGCCTCCGTATTGATGTCACTTGTCACCAAATGAAAACTCCAGCATCAGGGATGGGATATACATAATTGAGTTGTTGTCCAAAGGGGCCCCGTGAAAACCCCCAGACAACCCCGGGTAAGTCTGTTAGTTGCTTGCCACAAACTGATTGTGAAGCCCTGTTGCTGAGGACAACACCTGCATAACTCATTACCCATGGAGATGTCCGGCAAGTGCCTACCTGGAGGGTTCATCGCTACTGACTAGAGTTCATGTCACAGAACTGGAAAGTACTCTGCACATCACCGGAGGAGGCAGGTAAATACTAACCCAGCAATGAAACGTGCACCACTATAAACGCCACACAACGGTCACCTGCCTGCCGGTGCCATAGTAGCACAAAATAACCAACTATTACCTGGTTGAATTTAAGGTCCACACCACGATACGGAACCCGTACCAGCACGGTTTGGTTGTCCAAGAACCTAACACCAGGTAGGCCGTGACCTAAAGTTAAATCGAATGCTGCTGTTCTGCTAAAGGAACTAGCAATAAAGCGACTCCTATCATGTTTTGCTGTATTCGTAAATCAGCACTGTGCTCGGCCAGCATCAGAGAAGCTTCCTCCTGCAGTCGACGGGAACAAATACGGAGACCCACAGCTAGACAACACGTGGAGAGTATGAGCCCTCGGAACCCGTAATCCTATATGGGATGTCTCCATCAAATGCCTCCCCTCAGGGCCAGAGCAGCCCTGTAGAGAAGAATGGTGAGAGAACTAAGGAGCCAGAGGGGAAGGAGAGCTCCTAGGAAACGAGGCCTTGCAGACACTGCAGAACTGATGCACACTGAACTCAGAGACTGTGGAAGCATGCACAGGGCCTGCACGGGAGGGATAAGCCATGGGAGGGTTCCAGTGCCGAGGGGGGAGTAGACACAAACCACCATCCCTCACCAAGAAGCTAGATCCAATCAAGAACCACTGGCAAATAAAAAATATTTTTCTCGAACCTCACCTCACCACGCCGATATAAACCACACTTTAGGGCAGGCCCTGTGGGCAGCAACAGGTGGTCAACACAAACCAGACTCAATGGCATTTCTGGAGGTTCTTGTGTCCCATAATGCTTTGTTTGGGTATTTCTTTTTAAACCTTACAGGTCTTATGTATTATTGCTTCTGATGTTGTGATTGTATGGGATTATTGTATGAGCAAAAGTGTGTGTTTACTTTTGTATGTAGTTTTTTTCTTTGGTTCTTTTTCCTGTTTGTTTGCTTGCCTGTTGTTATTGCTATGCCTGTTGGTTTTTCTAGAGAGAGAGAGAGAGAGAGAGAGAGAGAGAGAGAGAGAGAGAGGAAGGAGGAGGAGAAAAGAGAAGAGAAGAGAAAGAGAGGGAGGGAGGGAGGGGGAGGGAGGAGGAGAGGAGAGAGAGAGAGAGAGAGAGGGAATGTGAATTGGGTGGGTAGGGAAATGAGAATGTGGCAGGAGTTGGGGAGAGGGGAACCCTGGTCAGAATATATTGTATGAAAAAACATATACAATAATAAAAATATACATTGGAAAATACTGACCTTCATATATATATATATATATATATATATATATATATATAGTATTTATATAGCAAGCTGAAGATTACAAAATAAAAAAACAAAACAAAAGCCCCCTAACCCTATCACTAAACTATGGAAGCCAGGAACAGTGAGATGGCTCAGTGGGTTAAAGGTACTTGCTGAGTAGGTCGTTCCCCTTTAAGAAGATGGATGGCACTGTTTATGATGTCTGCCATCTCCACTGATTCGTCACCATCGTATAAATGGTTATGAGAGATTTAATGCCTGCTCCTACCAGGTTCTTTTTTATTTTCTTAAAACAAATAACAAAAAATAAACTTTATTATTATTATTATTTTATTATTTTTTATTTCCTATGATTCCTTTAACTTGATAATTTTAGAAATACTAAGCTATAGAATTTTAACATACACCCCACCACTGCATTTTAAAGTAAATATTAAAAGAATTTTGTAATCATACCCTAACCCTAACCCACTCCATAATCTTTCACAGTACATTCTAGTGTTATGATAAATAGTTTTTAGTACAGATCAACCATCGGATTCTCTCGTGGCTTTTCAAAATGACTAGAAGGTGATGCTCGTTTCCACATAACGCATTAAGGTTACCTTAGGCCAGAGGGAGTTAAAATATTAGGAGGAATATCAGAGAAATACAGGTAGAAAACAAATGAAATGTTTTATACTCTACACAGAAAAGTTTAGCAACGTTATCTTTTAAGAAGAAGAAGAGACAACACGTCCCTCCCACAGGAGGCTGCCGTGAGCACCTACCACAGAGAAGGCCTGTGCGTTATAGACAGTAAGGAAATGCCAGCCCCGATAGCAGCCTGAAATATCTTTCCTTCCACGTCAATGCTCACAGCACTGGTGCACTCGTCCAGCAATGCGTACTTCGGTCTAAAAAGAAGAGAGAAATAACTGAGTGAATCTGCCCTGGAACTGTGTCTTTCTTCGGACAACCGTTGTACCCTGACAACTTTGGAGGGGCTGAGAAAAATGTGGCAATATTCAGGTTGGTAATTGGTAAAGCAAAAAGCAGCTGTTTTCTTATTCCACTTGGCCAGCAACCCAGCCTAGCTTAGTCGACAAGACTAAAGTCGATGTGAACACCGTCATTGGATGTTTTCATTTTAGTTTTGAAGATTAGTTTCCAAGTATTCGAAGGCAGTTTTCACCATGAAATTAATTTTATTTCTATAGTTTGATTTTTTTGAGATTCTAATATAATTATATCATATAATTTCCCCTTCCCACACCCTCCTGTGTACCCCACCTTGTGCTATTTTCAAATTCATGGCCTCCAAAACCAAATTAATAGAAAGCTCTCATTTTACATAAATGATTTCTTAGCTTCCTAATTTCTTTTTCCTAACATACGTTTGTTTATTAATGGGATCCCGTTACCTGTTCTGGAGACGGAGCTGAAGGCTGACAGATACAAGAGCTAACGACATCTCTGTCGCCCCATGCACTTCCCTGAAGACAACCGTGAAGAACTAGCTCTGGGGGTTTGATTATTCTGTATCGAATATTGCTTTTCTGCGTGATAATTATTGATTGTGACTTGATTTGAACAGAGAAGGCGAAGAAAAGTATGCAAGAGAAAGATGTAATAAATCCTTCTCTTTGCATAAAGCTCTTCTCGTTGTTCATCGAACTTTGTGCCTTCCTTTTTAGAGCACTTTGAGTGAAAGAAGATTTTCGAAAAAAAAAAGATGTATATTTTATTTTCTGTTGTCATAGCAACTTGTAAGGAATGTAAGCTGAGTCATACGCTTTTTGTTTCCTTGGCAGGGCTAGGCTAGGTGTGTGTGTGTGTGTGTGTGTGTGTGTGTGTGTGTGTGTGTGTGTGTGTGTGTGTGTGTGTGTGTGTGTGTGTGTGTGTGTGTGTGTGTGTGTGTGTGTGTAAATATACCAAACAACACAGCTGGGATTGGGCACTTGTAAAACTAACACTTACAGTGTTAAATGACATCATCTCCTAGACCTTTGCTCCTTTTTCTCCCTCTCGACGAATCACAAATAGTGTAGGATATGTGAAGGAAGAAACCTAACCCCTCAAGAAAGGATTTTCCCGGTCATTCTTTAAATGTTAGAATTGTAAGGATCTCACAGAGCACATTCTACTGCAATGCTTCCTATAATTTCTGACCGGAGTTCTCTGCTGTCGCTAGCTCAGATCTTTCCTATCAAAGCTTCTGTGTTATAATCTCACTGTCATAACTGCACTGACCCCGAGAGCAGGGGAAGAGGCATTTACTCAACATTACTCTTTTCCTTCACTGGCTTTAACTTTCTAATTTATTTGATCCATTTGCAAAATGAGTTTACTATTTGCTTGTCCTTGATCTCACAGAATTCACTTAATTTTCACTCATTGTTATGGTATACCTAATACATTTTACTGATTAGTCCAATACTTGAAACATTGGGTTAAAATCCTTTCTTTACTCATGTCTCTTGTTCTCACTGAAGGGCTTGTCTTATTGACACAGGGACACGGAAAAATGGTCACATTTGCAGTTCACTGCAGCACACCTCGCAGGCTGTGTTGCTGATCATATTACTGAGTATTTATGGACGAAACCCAAGCCAGCTCACAGAGATGGGCTAACAGCTGGTCCGAACTGTCAAGCTACAGTGTGTCCTTGTGTCTCCTTGGAGCGAGCATTTCAAAGATCAGCATGAAAAAATCCAGAGTTGGTAGAATTTGGTTCATTTTTTTTTAAATGTACCCTCTATCCTTAGACTAACAATGTAAGCTTATTATTAGTAATACATATATTAAGACATTACTAAGACAACTAACATTTCTCACTAAAATCCACAGCTGAACACAAAACTATATAGTGTATGACTTCACTTACATGAGACGGTAAAGAAGAGAAACCAATAAAAGCAGAAGTGGGTGTATGTAGAACATGAGTGAAAAGGGAACTGAGACCCTTTCTCCGGGTAATAGAAACATTCTCTATTTTGGTTGAGATGTTGGGTGAGGCGAACATTATGTCATTTAATGTCCCTACATTGTAACAACTTATTGAATCAGATACTTAAAATGTACTTAGTATATAATTATTATAATGATGATAAACTCTAGCCAAGCATCATATAACAACAAAGAGAGGCATATGATAGCATGTGAAACATATAAGCATAAGGGATATATACGCTATAAATTATGAGAACAATTAAGATGACAGCCAGCTGTGTGCAGCAAGACCAGGAAGAAATTTATTCAAAATGTTAACATTGTTTCCTCACAGCTAATGGGATAGGAAGTTTTACATTCTTTTTACTTATCTGTGTTTCTTAAAGAAACATATGATTAAGGTGTGTTCTGTTGATAATAAACAATATGTGCTATGATCTCAGGAAAAAGGCTTGGACCTAAATCTAACCAATCGTTTTGCTCTGATTGCCTGCCTTTATGAAAAAAAAAAGGAAGTTAGAAGAATGAGATTATAAGCCAATTGACCAACCTAAAATGTGCAGCACCCTAAATGACAAAAGTCAGTAATATGAAATGTAATATGAAATGTAAGCTAGAAAAAAAATGGCTCATCTGGTAGAGCTTCCGGCTGCCAAGTCTGACAGCAGTGGTTGGATCCCAGAACTCACAAGGTAGAAGGAGAGAGTGTATTTCTTGCAAATTGTTCTTATAGTCAGGTGAGACACATATACACATATGCACATACGCACACATGCACAAACGCATGTACACATACACACTGAGAATATATATGGGTGAAAGGATGGACAGATAGATGACGGATAGACAAATGATATACATGTGATAAATAATAGGTGGGTAGGTTAGACGCATAGATAGATAAATGACAGATTCACAGGTAGACACATAGATAGACAGATAGATAAAATGTAATAATAAAATTAGGCTGAGGCAGGAGGGAGCAAAGATCGGACCTTTAAAGATTACAATGTAACTGAGAGAACAACAAAATACAACACTTAGCCCCCTGTAGTGCAACATACTGCCAATCTCAGCTCTCAGGAGAGAATTTCAGACCATCTTTGACTGTGGCAAGATCTTTTCTTTATCTGTAAAACTGATTTTGTGTTGAATAGATAGGTATAAAAGGGTTTTAGACCACAAGAGAAACTTAGGCATTAAGTGAGGCTGAAAATTTATTCCAGAGAAGAACACTAGAAACAGAATGGATGGATGAGAACAGTGTCTGGATTTCCTCCTTAGCGCTTTTGCTTAGAAATTCTTGAACTCTATGAAGCTGAAGTCACAAAGAAAAGATTTATAAAAATTATTTCTTGTCATCTACAGATTGTAGGTTGATGTCCTTATGCAAGTGAAGGCAGACACAAGAAAAAAAAAACGAGGCTTGTCATTGGATGAGAAGAAAGGGATGCGGGAGCAGTTTTAGAAGGGAAGGGAGGAGCAGAAAGGGAGAAGCACCAAGGAGGCAGACGATCCTCGCCATGCATCTCTACACAGATACAGGTTGTTATGAATGTTTCTTAAGGGATGGATTTCTATAGGCATATTTATCTTATATAGGTGGGCGGTTTATATCCTTATCAATTGGTTGTAAGGTAATTGTGTGGATTGTTCTTGTACATTGATCATTTAACACATAAATCTTGTTGGCTTACAGTTTGTTGAGTCATGACTTAACTGGATTGTTGGGAGGGTGCGCAGGGTCCGTGACAGGAAGCCATGCTAGGCTATAGAGTGCTTGGGGCTAGTGTGGTGTGGGGCCGTGCTAGTGGAACGTGATGTGTGTGTCAGGCTTGGTAACAACCCGCCAAGGGGACAGTGTTTGAAACTGGCTGACAGAGAAATGGCTAGAGCGTTTCTCTGCTCCTTGAGGAGTGGGAACTTGCAGAACTGGTCGTGTGCTTTTTTAATTATACCACAAGACTGGAGGTCTCTTTAGATTCCATTTCCCCATTGTTGGGCATTTCACGTAAGGTCACGCCATTGAATCCTGGGATCCTCTCACATTTCAGGTTTCTGGAACTTTCTAGAGGTTCCCCCTACCCCTGGCAGCTGCATATTTCCATTCATTCTCCTGGCCCTCTGGGCTTTTCTCCTGTCTCCCCCACTACCACCCCCACCCGATCCTGTCCCCCTTTCCTCATCCTCAGATCTCCCACCCAGGACCATCACTCCCTCTGTTTTCCGTGATATTTCTTTCCCCCTTCTAAGTGGGATTGAAGCATCCACACTTGGGCCTCCCTTCTTGTCAAACTTCTTATGGGCTGTGGGTTCTAGCAACAGTATTCTGTACTCTTCAGCTAATAACGTCTCATCAGTGAGTACAAACCATGAATGTCCTTTTGGGTCTGGGTTGCCTCAGGATAGGGCCCCCCCAGTGGACAGGAGCCACCTACCCATCTTCAAAAATTTTGACCCAGAATTGTTCCTGTTTAAAGAAATGCAGGGACAAAAATGGAGCAGAGACTAGGAAAGGCCGTCTAGTAACTAGACCAACTTAGAATCCATAGCATGGGTGGGCACCAAACCCTGACTCCATTACTGATGCCATGCTGTGCTTGCAGACAGGAGCCTAGCATGGATGTCCTCTGAGAGGCTGTACCAGCAGCTGACTAAGGCAGATGCAGATACTTACAGTCAAGCATTGGACTGAGGTTGGGGGTCCCCAGGGAAGAGTTAGGGGAAGGACTGAAGGACTTGAAGGGGATGCAACCCCTTAGGAAGACCAACAGTGTCAACTAACTGGTCTACCTGGGAGCTCCCAGAGACTAAGTCAACAACCAAAGAACATACATGGGCTGGTCCGAGGCTCCCAGCACATGTGTAGTAGAGGACTGCAATGTCTGGCCTCAGTGGGAGAGGATATATCTAATCCTGTAGAGACTTGGAAGGAGGACGAAGAGTATCCTCTCAGAGGCGAAGACGAGGTGATGGGGGGAGGTGAAAAACTCTGGGAGGGTGAACTGGCAGGGGCAACATTTGGGATACAGATAAATAAAATAATTAATTAAAATTATTTCTTGCATCTCGATTTTTCTGAGTTCACTGAGATGTGTGAGCACATTCTTTTTCTTTTCTCTTTCTTTCTTTCTTTCTTTCTTTTCTTTTCTTTCTTTTATTTTTTTTTACTAATTTTAACTCTAAACAGTTGAGGAAGGAAAAGTAGATTAAGAGACTACTTAAACTTGAATTAGATCCACCTGAATAATTATGTTTTATTTATAATTAATTATAATGTATAACATATAAAATAATGTATTTGAGGTATGATTATTGATAATATATTTCAGCGAGTCTGATTTAGATCCAATTTAACAATTCAGAGAAATTCCCAAATGGGCAGCCACTGGTTTAACCAGTGACGCTGAGGTTACATATTCTTCACATTTGAAATCTCGTGAAAATCCTATCTCAAACTTTAGAACACATGGACATTTAACCTAGCACTCCAGATAGTCTTTTATCTACGTTACCCAATGGAAGGCACCTAACGAACTAAAACACCTGGGGAATCTACTACAATAAAACGTAAGCAAACCTAAAAGTAAAGATTTTATACAACTTTCCTAAGATACATTATTTTTAAACATGCCATCCGGTCCCCCTGTCTTCTCCTATCTCTGGTTTTAAAAGTACTTCTCGGATTTATTGACTGTCTGTCATTTACTTGCAGGTGTGTGAGCATGTGCGTGTGAGCGCGTGTGTGTGAGCGCGTGTGTGGTGTGTGCACCACGGTGTGTGTGGAAAGCAGAGGACAATGTGCAGTAGCTGTTGAGTCCCTTTCCACCACATGGGTCTAGGGCAGGGGTTCCCAACCTGTGGGCTGTGATCCCCGTGGGGGGGGTGTCACATATCAGATACTTACATTACGATTAATAACAGAGGCAAAATCACAGTTATGAAGCAGCAACGCAATGATTTTATAGTTGGGGGTCACCACAGCATGAGGAACTGTATTGGGTGGCGACACGAGGAAGGTCTAAGGGCTCGCTGGTGGGAGCATCTCTAACCACTGAGCCATCTGTCCAGTCTCCCGGTCAGTTGTTATCTAACCTAAGACGAGACTGCCTCGTCCTGCTGAGTCCTGTCTTGTTCTATCAGTAATGACGATGGGTTCCCTGAACGCGGCGCACTTACTTATGGTAAAACATCCGTGCCATCCCCATTCTCTGTTTCTCCCCTCCTGAAAGGACATCTTTCCAATCCATGACTGCATCCCATCCTGGAAAGTAAAAGCAGACAGACAAACAACTAAACATACAGGTTGCAGAGACTCGTTGACTTGTCACCACATCTACTCTGGACGAGTGGTTCCTGGCCTGCTTTGATTGGAAACAGGAGGGGCCCTGTGTTCCGTAGAGCAGGTGGCCAGCCTTAAGAGCCATGTGTCTGAGTATTTTAGTTTAAATATGATAGTAATTCCTCACACGGATAGACGTCTTGAAAGAGTTGTAAGCACTGGCACCGATGAAGTGTGTTTGTTACTCAGTCTGTTCAAAGGGTTGGTGAGCATATGCTGATTTTTTGAGGGCAGTGGGAGAGAAGATCTAATAATTTGCATAGGACGATTGCCAAGTCCCAAAACCGTGTGGGAGGAACTAGGTTAAACAGTTCCCACAAGCCTGGTACTTTATGCAAGTCTCCATTATTCCACAGCTTACGAGATAGCGGCCTTTATTTGCGTTTTACAAGTGGGTGATCCAAAAACTCACGGAGAAATAGAAACATCTGAGTTACACTTGTCTCTCAGAGCTAGGGCCCATATCTAGGTTTATTTGATGTTTTCACAGTTTATGCAGCTCTATCTCTTAGAACATTCTAATGACTGATTGCTCAATATCATTTTGCAAGGCAGGCATATGTATCTATATGACTATCTCGCTATCCTAATGTGAAAACAGGACCAGAAACATTTGAACGAGAACCCAAGTTTCAGAACAGCATATACCATGGCCGTGCTTCTGAAAATGCAGAGACACACATACCAGGCACACATCTGATAGTTGTAAGTTAACACTTCTGTAATAGCTGAAAATTTTTAAATGACTATCTTACATAATTGTCTTGAAAAGACGACTTGAGAACAAAACCATGGCTCTATTTTTGCAGACTCCAACTTTCAGAGGAGAAAAAAATGACTGCCCACACTTGACAAACATTAAAGGCAACATTTCCACAGCTTCGCTGCTCTGGCTTTAATTCTCCCATTGGAGGAAGACCACGCTCCACACACCCACCTTCTCCCTTAGCTGTATCATTATTAACCTGTCTAAGTAAACCTGGCTTTAGGTACAGGAAGGCATAGAATCTTTGTTTTATTACCATGGGTGCCTGAGAAAACAAATGATCAGATCAATTACTTAATTCTTTTGTGGATTAAAAGAACATGGGTTTATCTTTTAGAATGCAAAAGGTCAGCCAGCACCTTCGACAGAATAACGTATGTTGTTAAGTCAGGAGTCATCTTTATGGGTTCTTTCTTTGGGAATTATTATAAAATTTGCCGCATAGTTTAGAACATGAAAAATTAAACCAAGCTCATTGTAACATGCCTGCAATCCTGGGACAGGGGCAGGAGCAGGAGGATCATGAATTGGGGACCAGCCTGGGCTATGCCGTGATACTCTGTTTCAAAAGAAAAAAAAAGAGCCTGGATTTATGAATAAGAAACTAAACAAAGTAGGAAGATGGAAATTAGAGAGAACAAGGATGGTTAGGATATTTTTAAGGATACATCTTATGTTATTTTTGAAATTTGAAAAAGTCTGGAAGTGTTCTGTGTTCCAAAAGTTACAACGGAAATACAATAAAAGTAACATATTTGAAGTAAATGCAGGGTGAGAAAGGAGGAGTTAGGGGAGGTGAGAGAAACGAGAGAGAAGAAGACATAATACAGAAAGCCAGAGGCTCCCAGGACCCATGGGGATGACATCAGCTGAAATACCCAACGAAGGAGAGAGAGAGAGAGAGAGAGAACCTCTAGAGACCGTATCCAGAGGTTAGGCACCGCCCCCGGATGAGGGATGGGGCCACCCACCCATATCCAAAATTTTGACCCAGAATTGCTCCTGTCTAAAGGAAATAAGGGGACAAAGAGTGGAGCAGAGACTGAAGGAAAGGCCCTCCAGAGACTGCCTCACCTGGGGATCCACCCATATGCAGCCACCAAACCCAGACTCTATTGCTGATTCCAAGAAGAGCTTGCTGACAGGAGCCTGGTATGGCTGTCTCCAGAGAGGCTCTGCCAGAGTCTGACAAATGCAGTGCTGATGCTCACAGTCAACCATCGGACTGAGCACGGGGACCCCAGCGGAGGAGTTAGGGGAAGGACTGTAGGGGCTGAAGGGGTTTGCAGATCCATAGGAAGAACAACGATATCAACCAATCAGACCTCCCTTCTCCCAGAGCTCCCGGGAACTAAACCACCAACCGAAGAGTACACATGGAGTGACCCATGATGCTAGCTGCATATGTAGCAGAGGATGGCCTTGTCAGGCATCAATGGGAGGGGTCTTGTGAAGGCTCGATGCTCCAGTGTAGGGGAATGCAGGGCGATGAAGTGAGAGTGGGTGGGTGAGTGGGGGAGCATCATAGAAGCAGGGGGGAGAGGGGATGGGATGGGGGTTTGCAGAGGGGAAACCAGGAAAGGGGATAACATTTGAAATGTAAATAAAAATCCAATACAAATATATCAAATAAAAAAACCAAAGACACAATAAATACCAGGACTGTGGTTAAGAAAGAGCACATACTGGCCTTGCAGAGGACCTGAGTTTGGATCCTAGCACCCATGTTAAGTGGCCCGCAGCCACCTGTAAGGTCAACTCCAAATGATCCAACGCTTGGCCTCCCCAGGTACCTTACTTCCTTACATACATACAACTGATGACTAATTTTTTAAAAAATAAAATTAATACAGTAGTATCTGGAGTGAAAGGCCTTAATATCAACTGACAACATCAGGTTGATCTCTTTAGAGGGAATATTGTTCGACATTATTTAAAAAAAGATCTTTATACGGCTATATTGAAACTTAAAAATGCTGGCTTGCCTCTGGGAAAAATAAAATTTGAAACAATACTTTTCTGTGGCCCAACGTTATAGTAATTATGAAATGCAACTGATGTCTTGAGGATGCTGAGGACCGCGCTGCTGAGGACGGCGCTGGTGGGAACGGTCTGTTCCCTGCGCCGAGAACAGAGCACAAGAGAAAAGTCTTTTTCAGTCAAAGGAAAGCTAACTTTTACCTATTTTTAATTCACGGCACCCTTTGTTCTGCTGAACCGCGAGGCTTCCATCAGCAGCCCTGGCAACACCCACCATGCTTGATGCTCGTTTACCGTGACCAAGACAGCTGACCGGAAAAGCCTTTCCCTGCTTCCTGAGCATGCGTAGAGTTCCCACTGTGTCTCTTTGTACCTGTTGTATTTTTTCCCTACTTTGGAACCTGTTTACGGGAATGAGACGTAGTTATTTTCCCATTTCAGCTAATCTACATAATTCCAACAGGCTTCTTCCAAAGGAAGCCGTAGACTAAGAATTGGAAGTATTTTCCCCCGCACCGCTTAGATGCTTTGGTTTCTTTCTTTATGGGAAAAAGAACAAATGAAGTTTGTTATGTGTCCAAAGCAAGGAGGTATAGAACTCTAGGCTTGGCACATCTTAAAAATAGTTCTACAATGTCATGACTAAAAAAATTGAGTATTTCATGTTTATTTTAAATTTCTACTTGGATTACTGGATTCCAAACTCAATTAATCTTCCCATAATATGTAGAACTTATACTGTCAAGGTCTTTTGAAACCGAGAAGGCATTGGCCATGTGACACTAAAGGAAAAATCTGCTTCCCTCCAAGCGCAGACGCCGTAAAGAGAAATGTAGTGATGCCTTTCCTGCCTGCTTCATTTGCTTACTGTAAGGATCAGGATTCATGTGTGCTTGGTATGCATGAGCCCTCACAGTAAACGCTACACGTATAGATAGTGTCATTTACATATTCACAGACATGTTAAAAATGTATTTCCATCTTACCATTAAGGATGCAGAAAGCAGTGGTAATTAGGATTTGACTCTGAGTCTAAAGCCGATATTCATAAGCACCTACTGTACTTTTTTTTTCCCCTCGAAATAATGTAATTAGGCTGGGAAACAGAGCATGAGATCCACACATGCACAGATCAACCTAGAACTCTGGCTTGCTCTTTAGGTAGTTTTCTGTGCTATAAAATCATGTGACTTATCGATACATTTGAAAGCACAACTGTTAGGAAATAGTTGGATCGAAAGCTCCTATGTATGCATAGTCCCACTCTTTCCTATACGTCTTATGCTAAAGGAACCTACAACAAAGGTCTGTGTTTTGTAATTTCTAACTTGTGGTCTAACTATGTCTGCGGGTGTTTGCGCTCATGCGTGCCTGCGTGTGTGTGTGTGTGTGTGTGTGTGTGTGTGTGTGTGTGTGTGTATTAGAAAAATTGTGGGACTAAAAACAAACAAGTTGTGTGAGAGCCACTTCCAAAAATTCCATTTGATGTAACCTGAGAGAGCTGGCAAGCACATGGTTCATCGTAGACTTCACATACATCTAGCAAGCACGTCAGTGAACTCAGGACACTTGTGCTTTTAAATACCAAGGTCTTTAGACGCTACATGTGGTGTTATGGTTACTCAATAAGAGGACTGTAGTGTGCTGTATTAAACACAATTTAAGCAAAACCAAGATATCAATAATGGGAAAAAAATCATAAACCTCTACTTATATGCTTACGGTCTAATAATGTCATATATTCAAATGAAACCACAGGCTTCATAGACACCTGGGACACAGGTCGTCACATTGTCAGCTTGACTAGAGTTAGAGTCACCCGTTGTGGAAGTCACCTGTGTGTCTTAGTGAGGGTGCTTCCAGAGAGGACTGACTGACAGAGAAGATCTGGCTTAAAGTTAAGCCCAAGAAGGACAAAGGAGGAGAAGGAGAAAGCCAGCTCTGGTGAGAACATCGAGCTCATCGAACATCGACACCATGACAATCTGACACCTATGAGCGAAAGGGGAAGTCAACCCGTAGGCTGCTTCCGTTGGGTATCTGGGTATCTGGTAACCAATACCAAACAGAAGTTTATTGATTCAATTAATTGATTTCTTTTTGAGACGACGTTTCGATGTGACCTGGACTAGTCTCAAACTTGCCGCAGAGGGGACGGTGACTTTGAGTTCCTGCTCCTCTTCTCTCTGTGTCTCAAGTGCTAAGAAGACTGGTACACACCATCACACACAGCCCAAACTCGCATAGTATAGAAAGTTGAACCACATTTAAGATTAATGACGCATTCTACCTCCTTCTCTTTGGACTATGTGGTAGAGGTGGACGCTGTGCAGAATGCGCTCCAGGTCTCGGTCTGTATAACCTTTCTCATGCATGTCATCCACCGAGTCAGGATAAATGACTTGATCCCGAAGACTTCCAATAGACATGTACGGCCTACGAAACACCAAGCGCATGTGAATCCTAGTGTAGAGGTTATGTTAACGTATCCCGAGTGACATTCTGGAACACACATTTAAATTATAACATTTAAATTATAGGATTATATTATGTTTCCTGGACGCGCTTCAAAAATAATACCTGCTTTATGGAAAAAATACTGCGATATACATGCAGGAAAGTTTTTAAGAAACCATTTGATATCTTCTATAAAAATATTTTGTTTTACCATCGTGATGGGCTATTCTTGGTTGTCATTTAAATCCGGAACTAACTAAGACTCAAGAGTCTGGGTGCAGCAGTGAGGAACTTCCGTTCGTGAGTAAACCATGTGAAGTGGGAAGACAGACTTTCAATCTTGATCTCTGAGGTGGGAAGAGCCAGCTTTAATTTGGGCTAGGCCTTCTGGTGACAGCCTATATAAAGGACAGGGGAGGAGGGAGCTTCCGTCGTTGCCTGCTTGCTCTCTCCTCACTAGCAAGTCCATTCCTTCACTGGCATCAGAGACTACTTCTTTAGGATTCCAGTGTATACTGAAGACCAGCTGAGACATCCAGTCTTGTAGACTGAACAACTGGATTACTGAACTTTCTGTTGGTAGACAGCCATTGTTGGACTAGGTGGACCACAGCCTGTATACCACTGTAATAAATCCTTCATATATATATATATATATATATATCCTTTAATTGAATCATTTTCTTAATTAAATCAATATCTCTATCAATCTCTCTTCTACCTATTTCTTATCTGTCTGTCTGTCTGTCTATGTTCCATTAGTTCTGTTCATCTAGAAAACCTGAATTAATACATACATGTTTGATAGCAACTGTTTCTGAACATCTAAAATTATTTGCACTAAACATAAAACCTGGAGTTTTGACAGTCATGTAACCAAATAAGCTAAAAGGCAAGATATTAATAAGAAAATATAAATTAAAATGACATCAGTTTTCTTGTGCATCAGATAGGCAAAACTTCAACAGCTTGATAATTCTGTCAGCTGACAGGCCCATGGGGTAAAACAGACGTTCCATTACAATGCTGAATATCCGACCTCCTTGGTGGAAATGGGGCGAATTGACGTGCCATTTGCTTTTCGACTCACTTTGGGGAATTTTCTTGGAGGAGGATATCTTCTCAAAACGCCCCAAAGGGAAACTTGCCTAAGCTTACCCATTATAATGCAAATTGCATGAAAACCAAGGGAAAGACTGAGCAGAGAGAATCCTTGAGTCAACTATCTGTAGCTACTGTGATGCACCACTGTCTGTCTGTAGCTACTGTGATCCACCACCGTCTGTCTGTAGCTACTGTGATGCACCACTGTCTGTCTGTAGCTACTGTGATGCACCACTGTCTGTCTGTAGCTACTGTGATGCACCACTGTCTGTCTGTCTGTAGCTACTCTGATGCACCACTGTCTGTCTGTAGCTACTCTGATGCACCACTGTCTGTCTGTAGCTACTGTGATGCACCACTGTCTGTCTGTAGTCATGTGATGCACCACTGTCTGTCTGTAGCTACTGTGATGCACCACTGTCTGTCTGTAGCTACTGTGATGCACCACTGTCTGTCTGTAGCTACTGTGATGCACCACTGTCTGTCTGTAGCTACTGTGATGCACCACTGTCTGTCTGTAGCTACTGTGATGCACCACTGTCTGTCTGTAGCTACTGTGATGTACCACTGTCTGTCTGTAGTCACTATGATGCACCACTGTCTGTCTGTAGCTACTGTGATGCACCACTGTCTGTCTGTAGTTACTCTGATGCACCACTGTCTGTCTGTAGCTACTCTGATGTACCACTGTCTGTCTGTAGCTACTGTGATGCACCACTGTCTGTCTGTAGCTACTGTGATGCACCACTGTCTGTCTGTAGCTACTGTGATGCACCACTGTCTGTCTGTAGCTACTATGACGCACCACTGTCTGTCTGTAGCTACTATGACGCACCACTGTCTGTCTGTAGCTACTATGACGCACCACTGTCTGTCTGTAGCTACTATGATGTGCTGAAAGGACCAGGCAGGCACACATAAGTACTACAGAGTCAGTCCTGTGACCATCATTCAGCTCAAAAGGAAAATGTAAAGGCAGACCCCGATCAGGACACCTCAAAGGCAGCCCGGACAGGCTGGCTGTGGGTGAGCTGTCCTTGCCTAGGGCGTCCTGCTGTGGGAAGGTTTGTGGTATACCTGGACTCTATCCACTAGATGTCAGTAGCATCTTCTCAAACATGATCAAAGAATTGGCTACAAGTCTCCCCAAGGGGACAAATATCCCTAGGTGATGAAGCTGTCCCCAGTTGAGAACCAGAGGTAGACAGTATGTCACCTTCTATGAAAAGAAAATGAAGGGTGATATAAATACATACATTTGTTTGCACCTACGGAAAGAAACAGGAAAAGTGAACCAGAGATTAGTGAGGTCCCCCAAGGAGGTGAAATGGATAGAGTAGAACAGACAGAAAACATCCTTTCTAAACATCTTTCTTTCTTTCTCTGTCTCTCTCTGTCTCTCTCTGTCTCTGTCTCTCTCTCTCTCTGTCTCTCTCTCTTTCTTTCTTTCTCTTTCTTTTCTTCTTTCTTCTTTCTATATCTTTACTTCGTTCTTTTCATTTTCTTTTCCTTCTTTCTTCCTCCCTCCCTCTTTCTTTTTCTTTTCTTTATTTTTGGAGACAGAGTTTTGCTTTGTAGCCCTGGCTGTCCTGACACTGTCTTTGTAGACCACACTGACCTGAAACTCATAGAGATCTGCCTGCTGCTGTCTCTGAAGTGCTGGGGTTAAAGATGTGTGCCACGTCTTTTCAATACAACTTTCGATTTTATGGTCACGTTAAAATGTTACTAATTGATAAATAAAATTAACTAAACAATTAGTTGAAAAGCAAGAAACTGGATGTTGTTTTTAAGTATCAGAGAGATATGATGGCCACAGAACAGAGGAAGAGAGGTATAGGAGTGGAAAAAATTAAGTAACTTTGGCTACATAGCCTCAATTAATTATAAAGTGGTTAAAAACAGTTTCCTAATTCCATCCCATCTGGGACATCTGAAAGCCACCCTTTCAGAAGGTCACATCCTGTAGGCAATATGGTGGACTTCTTTTTGCTTACATAGAAAATGCTTTACCTACTGCAACACCTTTCTGCCTTCCATCTGATCCGTCACACAAACGGTAAACTGATAAGAGCTTGGCCTGTAAGTCCCAAACTGTGAGGGAATGGCTCTCCATTGCTGCAAACTACTGGTTTTCTGTGGTAGCAGCAGTGGAAACTAACACAGGCAGAGACTCCGTAAAGCCTGTACAACCTGAGTGGCTCTGTGAGGAACATCAGGCCATCTTAGCTGAGGGGTCTGTCTTATACAGACAGCAAGGGATAGCCCTTGCAGCTCAGCAGCTAAGAGCACATTTGCTTCCCAGCACCCACATGGCAGTTCACAATTGCCTGCAAGTCCCACCAGATTTAATATCCTGCTCAGATTTCCATACATACCAGGTACTCATGTGGACATGGAAACACACACAGGCAAAGCACTTACACACATTTAAAAAAATCCTTTAAAAAAATCACACCAGCTCTATGTGCTTTCCTGAGGAGAAAGAAGTCTTTAAATACAAATATGTTTTGCAGACCAAATGCCCACTTACATTTTCACAGTATTTATAGTGTTTCTTTGAGGGCTAACTAGTGTGCAATTATTTTGTAACATACTTAATGAGTATTTGAAATGAAAGTTTGTGTTTCAGCTACACATATATGTAATACAAGGGACCACTTGAGTATCTTTGTTTAACTTGGCACATGATTCAAATATTATATCAGCCTTTAATATCTATAATTCAGTGGTTTTTTTTTTTTTAATACAAATTCAGGTGGCCATCACTCCCAATATGAGAATATTTCCCTTGGCTCCTACTCCGTAGCTCCATAGCTGGGATCACACACTGTCATCTGGCTGCTTGGTGCAGCTAATCTGTTTTCTGTCTCCATGGTTTCGTCTATTCTGATTGTTCCAAACACACAGACTCACACAGTCTGTGCCTTCTTGTGACTGAGTCCTTCTGAACGACAAGTGTGTTTGAGAATGTGCCGCGTTCCTTTCTAGGGCTGAATCACACTCTAACATTGTATTTCGGGTGGGTGCCGCATTTGCTTCATCCATTCATCTACTGAAGGATATTTCAGAGTTTCCTTCTTTGGGGCACGATGCGTTCCACAGTGAATGGAACTGTGGGGGCAAAGAACTGTCTAGGCAACTTTCCAAGATGGCTGCACCACTTCCGGTCACGTTTCCCCTATACATTTAAAGACTCTCCTTCTCTTTACTCTCCTTTTCCGTTCTATGTTTTCTTATAGCACGCCTACAGTCCACGTTCATTTGATTATGTAATCCTCTTAAGCAGTCGCATGCGGATGTTTCTTGGTTTATATCTTTTTTTTTTCCTTTTTTTTTTCCGGAGCTGGTAGGCAAGCGCTCTACCACTGAGCCAAATCCCCAACCCCTCGGATGTTTCTTAAATGCACGTCTAAGAATAGTAACAGTCACATTGGTTGAAAGTAGGACCACTGAGCGGCTGTCGCAGGGCGCTCATCAACTACTCAGGACCTTAGGAAAGCAAACGCTTACTGCCTTTAAATGGACGCTAGCTCCGATTTAGCACAGATCAGGAGATGTAGATGTCCTTCCACCTTTGCCTAAAGCATAGACATTAACGCAAAGAGCAGCCCTGCCGCGTGGCACACTCAAGACTGCAATGATAAAACCACGGCTGCGCATCCAGTCTATGAGTGCCTCTGAAGGCTTCGCCATGCAGCCTCGCGGAGGGCTGATAGTCGGTGACGTCATCATTCACATCCACGTTTTGGCATGCTTACTATGCTCTATGCTATACGGTATACAGCAACGGGTGTGATGATGAGCTGTAGAGAGGTGGTTCTGGGATATACCCAGTCTCACTATGACAGTACTGCCACTCGACTCTGAACTTGACCTAATTTGTTTGTAACGTCACTGATTTCATTCAGTTTATTGTCGGTACAGAATGAAGCAGCAGAATGAAGTAATGCGGTGAGATTGTTGACTATAACACAGGCACAAGAATTCTCTCAGACCTTCATAGAAGACCCACTACCAATACTGTCCAAACTATTCCACAAAATAGAAACAGAAGGAATGCTACCCAATTCCTTCTATGAAGCCACAATTATGCTTATACCTAAACCATACAAAGACCCAACAAAGAAAGAGAACTTCAGACCAATTCCCCATATGGATATTGACACAAAAGTCCTCAATAAAATTCTCGCAAACCTAATCCAAGAACACATGAAAACAATCATCCATCACGATCAAGTGGGCTTCATCCCAGGAATGCAGGGATGGTTTAAGATACGGAAATCCATCAACGTAATCCATTACATAAAAGAACTCAAAGAAAAAAAAACCCATGATCATCTCATTAGATGCCGAGAAAGCATTTGACAAAATTCAACAGCCCTTCATGTTAAAAGTCTTGGAAAAATCAGGAATTCAAGGTCCATACCTAAACATAGTAAAAACAATATACAGCAAACCAGTAGCCAACATCAAACTAAATGGAGAGAAACTTGAAACAATTCCACACAGCTATGGTCACTTGATCTTTGACAAAGGAGCTAAAACCATCCAGTGGTAAAAAGATAGCATTTTCAACAAATGGTGCTGGTTCAACTGGAGGTCAGCATGTAGAAGAATGCAAATCGATCCATTCTTATTGCCCTGTACAAAGCTCAAGTCTAAGTGGATCAAAGACCTACACATAAAACCAGATACACTCAAATTAATAGAAGAAAAAGCAGCGAAGACCCTCAAACACATGGGCCTGGGAAAAATTCCAGAACAGAGCATCAATGGCTTATGCTCTAAGATCAAGTATCAACACATGGGACCTCAAAAAATTGCAAAGCTTCTGTAAGGCAAAGGACACTGTCATTAGGACAAAATGGCAACCGCCAGATTGGGAAAAGATCTTTACTAATCTTACAGCTGATAGAGAGCTAATATCTAATATAAACAAAGAACTCAAGAAGTTAAACTCCAGAGAATCAAATAAACCTGTTTAAAAATGGGGTTCAGAACTAAACAAAGAATTCTCAGCTAAGGAATATAGAATGGCTGAGAAGCACCTAAAGAAATGTTCAACATCCTTATTCATCAGGGAAATGCAAATCAAATCAACCCTGAGATTCTGCCTCACACCAGTCAGAATGGCTAAGATCAAAAACTCAGCCATTTTTTGATCTGTTGCTGACAAGGATGTGGAGAAAGAGGAGCACTCCTCCATTGTTGGTGGGATTGGAAGCTGGTACAACCACTCTAGAAATCAGTCTGGAGGTTCCTCAGAAAATTGAACATAGTACTACCTGAGGACCCAGTTATACCAGTGCTGGGCACATACCCAAAGGTGCTCCAACATATAACAAGGAAACACGCTCTACTACATTCATAGCAGCCTTATTTATAATAGCAAGGGGCTGGAAAGAACCCAGATGCCCTTCAACAGAGGAATGGATACAGAAAAGGTGTGTACATCTACACAATGGAGTACTACTCAGCTATCAGAAACAATGACTTCATGAAATTCATAGGCAAATGGATTGAACTAGAAAATACCATCCTGAGTGAGGTAACCCCAATCACAAATAAAACATACACTGTGTGCACTCACTGATAAGTGGATATTAGTTCAAAAGCTCAAATTATCCAAGATACAATCCACAGACCACATGAAGTTCAAGAAGAAGAACAACCAAAGTGTCTTAGAAAAGGGAACAAAAATATTCATAGGAGGAGATATGGAGACAAAGTTTGGAGCAGAGACTGAAGGAACGGCCATTCAGAGCCTGCCCCACCTGGGGATCTAGCTCTTATGTACAGCCACCAACCCTAGATAATATTGCTGATGCCAAGAAGTGCATGCTGACAGGAGCCTGATATAGCTGTCTCCTGAGAGGCTCTGCCAGAGCCTGACAAATACAGAGGTGAATGCTAGCAGCCAACCATTGAACTGAGAACGGGGTCCCCATCAGGAGTTAGAGAAAGGATTGAAGGAGCTGAAGGGGCTTGCAACCCCATACGAACAACAATACTAACCAACCAGAGCTCCCTGGGACTACACCACCACCCAAAGACTATACATGGACTGACCCATGGCTCCAACTGCATATGTAGCAGAGAATGGCCTTGTTGGGCACCAATGGAAGGAGAAGCCCTTGGTCCTGCCAAAGCTTGACCCTTCCCCTGCAGTGTAGGGAATGTCAGGGCAGGGAGGCGGGAAGGGGTGGATGGTTGGAGGGGAAAACACCTTCATAGATGAAGTGGGAGGGGGAATAGAATAAGGGGGTTTATGGAGGGGAAGCTGGGAAAGGGAATAACATTTGAAATGTAAATTTAAAAAAATCCAAAAACCCAAAACAAACAAACAAACAACAACAAAAACCCAAAAACCCACAGGCACCAAGGAAGGCACTCAATGATTGGTCTGTAATTCAACAAAATGGTTTGTTTCTCCTGTGTTCTCCAAGTGAAAGCGAAACTTAAAGGAGGTGTAGCTCCCTGAGGTAGTGCTTGCCTTCTGCTCAGTGCTGGTTGATCCCTAACACTGAGAAAAAGTCTCCTGAGGGGAAAGAAAAACAAGTGAATGTGGAGTAACTGACCTCCTCAGAGTATTGTCTGCTCGCTTTTACCCTATGGTAAATTTTATTAGACATAATATGGTTAGTGGGCAATAGGCATCTGTGGGAGACTAAAGATAGATCCGGTTGAGTACGTAGGAAAATACTTTGAGTTTATCTGGATCCTTTCTTTTGGTGCCGTGTAGTTCACTGATGCAGTTTACAGGGCTTCAAAGGGCTCAAAACGCTTAGAGTCCTCAGACGCCTTCATTGTTATAGAAGCAGGGTAACCCTGCAACGTCACCAAAGTACTTAGTACTTACGATTTCTTATTTTTTAAGCCTTGATTTCTTAATACTGTATTTTTAATACAGCACTCAGATCAAGAATGAATAATTATATATTAGTACTTAACATATTTATGTATTATTTTATATATTTATATATAAATCACATGCTGGAAATAATTTTTATGTATTTGAACAATAAAAGTATGTATTACATAATTATGAATAACACTGCAGGGGTACTAGAGATATGGCTCAGCGATTAGGAGCACTGACTGATCTTTCACAGGTCCTGAGTTCAATTCCCAGCAACCACATGTGGCTCACAGCCATCTGTAATGGGATCTGATGCCCTCTTCTGGTGTGTCTGAAGATAGCTTTATTGTGTTCACATACATGAATAATACATTGTAATAATATTTAAATTTGAAAAACAGCTATTTTCTGTGGTTGACAGATGAAGCAAAAATAATTATAGTTTCGTAATGCTTAATTTCCTATTCGGTTTTCAAGGCTGTAGTAGAAACATCTGAAATACGTACTCCTGAAATAATTTTTGCTCCTCCTGGGAAGGAGTTTTAGCAAGAAATTGTAATTGTTTTTCTGTGAAATCGTACATATATACTTATTTTTAAAAAACTATTAGCTCCCATAGTAAGGGTATTTAAGATGAGATCCCTCCCCAATAATTATGTTTTATGGCTACTAGTTATTACAAACATCTTAGCTACTTTAAAAATTTGCATTACATTCTTATTTTTCTGTGCTAGCATTGAACTGATTTTTTTATATAAATTTATTGTTTGTTAGATTTTTCTGTTTTTTTTATTATTTTATATTTGAAACAAAGGGGGAAAAAGGAGAGAACACTGAAAAGAAGGATCCCCATCTTTGTGCTCAGAGTCCCTCAAACAATAACTTAAAATGCTAAATACTTCCTGAGTTGAGCACAAATCGCTCTAAAGAAGTGAGAGGAAAAAGAATGATTTAAATGAATAGAAGGTGGAAATTTAAAATTATAAAGTTTCACTGGACAATATTGATAAAAAAGTCGACAACATTTTAAACTCTAAGCTATGGGGAGTGTACGGTCGAAGAGTTATAGCCAATTTCTGTGGCTGTTTGGCCAGAAAGAAGGCGGAGCTAATCATGAATACTCGCTGTCAGTCACTGAAAAATGCGCAGCTTGAACCAATCATGTCACCGCTCTTTTTCATACATAGCAAGCTCAGGATCTGCGTCCTGAATGCATAATATCTTTCCTAATACTCTTATGGTTTGTAGCAAAACGAGAGCTACTCAACTCAAAAGAGGTATTTACTCTTACGAAAATCACGCCATTTGACTCTTCGCGTCTAGAACTTATAAAGCCTAAATCAGCCTCCGTCTACTGAGCCCTGTTCACTGCTTCAGAAAAGAGGAGTAGGCAACATACCCAGCGCGAGTAACGAAGCAGACAGACGGTTCACAGTGTAAAATGCCGGGTAGGTTTGCCAATAGAAGGGAAATCTGTCTGTCAGTCATTCCGTTCTGGGGTAAAGCTCATTGGGCGTGTGTGTGGATCCAGCACAAGCATTGACCACCCCAGGAGGTTTATGTCAACACAATCCTTATAAGAACACTTCTTCTCTCGTTTTGCAGAAGTTTTATTTCCCAAGACTCAAGAGTTATAGCTGGATAGAATTTATACAGATTTTGATTTATGACTGTAGGAGGACCGAATCTCTCTCAGACTGTTTGATGTGTAGCATATGGACAGGTGGTTTTGAGGAGTAAGACGATCTGTTAACACTCCTGGCCTGAGAGGTTTCTTCCAGGTAAGAATAGTGACAGTGGGGACATTTGAAGTATTGAGTGGTAGGTCACCGAGAAGAGAGTGTGAAGCACACAGATGATCCTCTGAGGGTTAACTAAAGCAAGGAAAGGTTTGCCAGTCTGCCGTTCTTCCCTGCCCTCTACAATTCCTATCCCTTCTCTAAAGTCCCATTTCTGTGTCCCACTTTGAGGACTGCTAGGGCATTGATAGAGTTGATGAGGAAGAAAACTCAACAAACACAGGTTAATTCTGGCTTTGGGGGCTGGGACAGCGGCAGGCACACGGAAACTCGCCAAGGCATAAGTGGGTGAGTGATGGGTCATAGATTAGCAGAGAAATGAAAGCAAGAACAGAGGGTCATAAGCTTTATCCTCAGAGGTCCGGGAAGAAGAGGAAAACACACCGAGAACTGACGAAATAATTCAGGAGATGCCCAAGTGGATGATGCTTCCTGAGAGTCAGGAGAGCTGATCCAGCAGGGGTGATGGGCATCAGTCACCTGGTTAAGGAGTGCAGTGATAATGTACAGGACATTCAGTCTCGGTTGGAAATGCCAGAATATATATCTCAGTACCATTTGAGCAAAGTCCCCTAGATCCTGCCATTCACCGCCTAATGTATGTTTCAGGCAAAATGCTCTGTGTTAAATCCTACAGATGTGCCAGCTTTTCTATTCTGTCCTGGAAGAGACGGGGTGAGGGAAAACGGTTTGAACTCAGTTTACAGAGAACAACTCTGTATTCTTGTACTATGGCTCAGATTTCTAAAGATCTGCTTCTTCTTATTAGCATTGCTAACACATTAGAAGACACCAACTGGGGAAATACTAGGGCGGTTTCATAATTTCTCAGGAATGCTTGTTTCCCAACGTACAACTCGAGCCAGAGAGTTTTTGTTTGGGTCTCTGTGTGTGAAAGTTTGGTAAAACCCAAGTGCTGACTCCACCCTGAACAGTGTTATTTTGCTTACCACACAACATAAGAAACCCGCTCTCATAAAACCTACTGAGTTTATCCCAGTGAAAGGAGCAATGTATTTTCCATTTAATCAATGTATAAGGAGACCCAGCCTCTAAGGAGAAATCCTTCAATCATAGTGATTAAGTGTGAGACTATTTAATGACTTCCAGAGTTCATACTTGGGCCCCCAATTCTATTTTGTTTTTTTTTTCTGCCAAACTAGTAGTGATCTTACATTCTGTTACTAGAGGGCAGTAAGAAGTAGTAAAGAATTAATCATAGGAGCCATTTATGTGATCCTCTTAGATCACTTAGTGTCATATTTTAAAAGAGGTCAGACTGTCATCTTCTTTTACGTAATAAAATATTATGTGATCATTTCAGAATCTACTTGAAAAAAAAACCTACTTCCTTCCAGGATACTAGTAATAAATGCTACAATTAGATTTTCTTAGTTTACGTTTGTGTTTTAAGTAATTGTTAAGCAAAAACAGGATTGGGACTCTGTAAAATTGTAAGGTTAAACACAATTCCCCGTGCCTCTAGATGCATATAATTAAGGTGAACTGATTGAAGGCAAAATCATTTAAAAATTAAAATATAGACCACTCCTGCTTATTTTTTTTTCTTAACTGGGTTGGAGTTGACATTTTTGCTTAGGCAAAAATACATTTCATAAGACAAAATTTCCTAATGATCTCTGCTTATTATAAAACATCATGGTTGGTTCACTCTGAGGGTAAAGGTCACTTTCATAAACTTGCCCATCTCTTCGAAAACTCCTGCCACTACACACACACACCACACACACACACACACACACACACACACACACACACACACACACACAAATATATTCAAGGAGTGTTTCATTCATATAATATGTGAAATATCTAAAGGGTAAAATGGTAGTTTTTCTTTACACCCTTATTTTTGTTAAGAATATGTTCCTTTCTTTTCTTTTTTTTTTTTTTTTTTTTTGAGCTGAGGACCGAACCCAGGGCCTTTTAGGCAAGGCTCTACCACTGAGCTAAATCCCCAACCCCAAGAATATGCTTCTTATAGACCATTTTTTCCTCATGGTTCTATATTTATTGCTTAAGTACAAAGCTGAAGTAAAGCTATATGCTACATTCACTTGTAAAACATAAACGGAGGCGATAAAGCCAAGGTTTCCAAAAGGACAGAAAGGAAACGATGCTCCTGGCGCCGTGTGGCATTCTAGCTGTGTCAAACACAGGTGCTAACAATATCTTCCTGCACACCAGACAGCATCCTGCTGCCTCCACCGTGAGTCTCAGTTGAAAGAAAATAAGTTCGCAGAACCCAGTTGCTGCTTATGGCCTAAAACTCAGGCCAACTGAAGAATGGTCGCACCGTGTACTAGCAAAGAGCGGACTAAAGTGTCCGATGTTGTGTGGCATCGGTGTGACACGTCCTTGTGCTCCAGCCTTACATCCCCATCCTGGATGTGTGGTGGCTCACCTCAGAGCAGTCCTCTGGTCCCGAGGGAACACTGTGACTGTCTGCTTAACCCGGGCGACACACAAGATGACCCAGAGAGAATACACGGAGTGTCTATTGAACCTGGCGGACACTTGGAGAAATCTCTGGACCAAGGGAGCTAATTTTTCATTTACAGTTGACTTTTTGTCGCCACAATGAGTACTCTAATTCTCAAGGATATAACCTTGTGTTCAGATGCTTCTGTGTGGTTATGAGGGAAGACGGCCAACGATTTTGGGGAAAAACAACGTGTCTTAATGCACTGTCAGTTAAGGTAGTTAAGATTTATTATCTAGCATAGTCACAGTAAAGATCTTAAGAAGGCCCTGCAGCATGAGTGGACAACCTCAGGACACTAAAGTATAAAACGTGATAGAAAGGCCTGAGTAGAACCGGAGCCCTATATTTTTGTCTGTAAGAAGGCAATATGACATCGAATTATTCTTTGGAGCCATTTACTCTTTCCTAAGACATCTGAAGTCTTTGAACACTCTTAACGTGCTGTCAGATCTGAAAACTACAGGAAGTGGCATGGATCCAGGGTCTATTACCGTCAAGGCAGTAAGACGGAACTCAGGGAGTAACTGAGCCTCACCTTATTTCCCCAACAGTTTCTCTCCGTGAAAATACCTTAAATGAGCGTAACCCGAAGAGCCTGAGAGATGAGCGCAACTTAATTACAAAAGCAACTGTTTCTAATTGATATAAAAAAAAGTCTTACCTCTGTGGAATATAGAACATATGTTGGGGAGGTGGTTTATAAAGGACTCCTTCATACACAGGCCAGAGCCCACTTAAGATTCTGAACAGAGAGCTTTTCCCACAACCATTGGGGCCGGTTATCAAAAGATGCATCCCTTCTTCTACCTGAAGTCAGAAATAGAATCATAAGCTGCAATGTTCAATAATTATTTCATCTGGGAGCATTTAAAAATGTTTTTTTTTTAAGTATCCAACCCTATGATAATCTTGGATAGTGAAGACAGCAAATAATATATATCAGGATTGCAACTTCGAGTTTAACTTCGGCTATTCTCTGGAGCTAAAAGTATCATAAAATAATTAATTGCAAAAATATTGACACTTTTTGGAAAGAACACTGGCTCTCCGACACTTCAACTGAGATATTTTGAATCTGCACACAGATAGAGAAATTAACTACACATGAGAGAAAATCGAATCATAGGGTTTAAGTTAAAATTAGATTTTATTTTACTTATATTACTATCTAATTAAACTAATATAAAATCCAATGCAACTGAAAGTTGAATATACTAAAAGCACATTTATCCCAGGAGCCAGGTGGGTTCTTAATTTTTTATATTAGTGTATGGAATGCTGAAAGATCACAAAAGCACATAATAAGAAAGATAATATTAGTCTAAGTCTGGTGCATTTATAGATGTAAAAAATATGTTTATGAAGCCAAGACAGAGGAAAGCAAGGGAACTGTAGTGTAGCATATGCCTAGGGTTGGGTTTAAACACGTATAGCCAAGTCTCCGTATAGTCAGAACTGCCCTTCTGAGGAGTCAGCCAACTGGGGATTGTAATTACTTGAAGAAAAGAAAGGCTGCATCTGTATCAAATATATACAGACTCTTTTCCTGTATAAAACTGAACGGTTGAATGCTATCAGATTTGGGTGTCCTGGAACCTATCCCTTAAGGATATCTGGGAAGAACATATATACATATAATAATCACCCTCTCTCTTAAGTGGAGATCATATCCATATATTATTCATTCCATAAAACAAGTTTACTTATTAATCACTAACTGGAAGCTCCCCTCTATCACTTGTCTTGGTTATCTATTAAGTTTAAATAGTTAGACTTCTTGACTTGCATTCAGTTTGATAGGGTAGAGAGGTTGCCTTCCTATCAGACATGTGCAGGGGACCACATGTGCAAGGAGCAGGACGCAGCTTACAAATTTGACTTGCTTTCTAATCAGGGATGCAAAAATGAAGATGAGGGGAAGAGAGATAGAAATCCACAGGATGTCTATGCATGCACCTTTTCATGGAATGGAGGATGTCTATGCATGTGTATTTTCATTGAATGGATACAAACATCCATGTTTCCAAAAAAAAAGGAAGACACCAAGAGTCAAAGCAAAGGTGGATTGCTAGTGTTCCAGAACGTTCTGGGAGAAGCTACCAAGAAGGAGCTCTGTCTTGGTTCTTCTCTTCCGCTAGACTTCTTGATGACGGGTGATTCACTTGATAGATACCTGAGCACCATCCAAAAAGAGTTTTGGAAGGTACATGCCACGGTGAGCAGCGCATTCCTAAAATGTTTTAAACTATCAATTCCCGTCAGGAGTTCTTAGAAATTTAACACTTTAAAACTGATAACTGAGGACTTTTTTCATGTTAATATTTTCCTAACGTAATTTCTCAGTAAATTATGATTACATTTTCTTAACATAACTTCTCAGTTAACTTATGTTAAGACAGTGCGAGGAAAAGAAAATCCCACATTTTGGATTTTTCCCCCCGTAAGTCATAACTTTAATTTTGAAGACCAACAAAGGGATAAATGTAATTTTCCTTAAAAAGTATATATTTCCCAACCAATATGGAAGAAACACAACTTTTTTTATCCTATTCCAGGGAGATTAGAATTAAATTACACGTTCTGAAGAGAAAAGTAATAACCTATAAACAGTATGTTACAACAATGTCTATCTTCAGTTAAAAATCTGTAAGACTCTCCCGGTGGATTATTGCTTATTTCATACAAGAGACTTAGCTCTGAGTTTTTCCTCAGTGTATGATGCTTTTACAGAGACACGGTTAGAAGACAGCAACTTTGAAAGCTTTGTCATCTCTTTATTTAAAAACTAAAGCAATGAGAACTAGTATTATGTTACCTAAATGGACCCAAACAGTAACAGAACCAGTTTCATTCCTTTTTTTCAGGGTGAGGACTGAACTCGAGCTTTGTGGGTTAGGCAAGCACTTCATCCACTTAGCTAGCTAAACTGCTGAACTAGTAAGAGGAAATAAAATGTTACATATTTGCAACAAGTAGCTAATTGGTGCACATGTCATATCCTAATAATAAAACCACTCTACCGGTTTATAATTGAATAATAAATCCCAGCCAAACAATTCCTCTTCAATTTATTAACAGGATTTCCCTGTGTTCAACACATCTCGACCTCTCTTTTCAACTTCCAGTAAACCTGTACAACTGCAAATATATCTCGAATAACTGAGCCTAGGCTAGGATCTACTCCAAAATCATTAGTATTGTGATGCTCATAATTTGAATGGGGGACTGGTCATGCCTTTGATCAAACAGCTCAAATGTCTTTATTATAGTTCCTATAGTTTAAATCTGAAATGTCTTCCGTAGGATCACGTGTTGATCACCAAATCTCCAATTTCTGGCACATTCTGGAGGGTGGTGGAAAGCCTCAGGCATGAGTCCCATGTGGAGGAAGGAGGTTAGTAGGAATGTGTCCTTGGGCCATACCTCGGCCTGACACAAATTCTCTTTCTCTGTTCTCCACCCAGCTTGCAGTAAGGACCTTCCTTTCAACACGTTCCTGCCTGGTGCTCAGCTGTGCCTCACTCCGAAAGCCTCGAGATAGCTCAACCCCAAATAAATCCCCTGAAAGCAGGACCCGACGGGACACTTGCATGTGTACGGATACGTAAGCAACTAGCACAGCCCGTCAGCCATTTTATACGAAGTGTAATGTGTATGTTTACGTCTCACAAAGCCTTAAAACCAGGTCCTCCAGTTTACCAAAATGTTTTTTGGCACTCTCTCTCTCTTTTTTTTTTTTTTTTTTTTTGCAATTAAGATGCAGGATATTAAATAAATTATTTTCAACAGGATCAAAAACTAGAGTCGAGTCCACGAATCTTCTGATCATTTAAAGTCAAAATGAAAGTCAGGAAACCTGGATTAGTAAAACTAAATTTGATAATGGACCTCTGGGGAATGACTGTATTTCAGAGAGCATGTAAAAGTATCGTCTTAACATATTTCCTGACAACCTGTATACGAAGTTAAAATTCATTCCCAGATACTAATTTCCGAGATTTCCTCTTGTTTGCCCAGAGCTATGTCCCAAGTCCCCAGTGTTCTGTAATTTGATTTTCAGTCTGGCACCAAAGCGGCAGAGCTTGCGCTTCTCTTTCCACTCTGCTTTCTGAGGAAGTTACTGCGTCTGCAACTGAGACACTGTGCATACCTTTCGGATCTCCCCTTTCCACACGCTCCTCTCCAAGCATTTACCATAAGGTACATGAATTCTGAGTTGTTTTCTATTAGTGTGAGGCCAACAATCAGAAGATTCTTGGATATCATCTTACTTTGAAGTTCAGACTGGAAGCCACCACTTCTCCCGCTGGCGTGATTATGGGAACATTTTCACAAAGGATTCCATGGTCCACATCAATGACTGTCCCTGTAACCAAAGAACGGTTGAAGTTGCAAAGGCTACCACCTCATTACTTCTAGTTTAACTGGAAGAATGATACAACAGGATGGGCGAACTCAATTATAAAGATAATTCACACTAGTAAGTCATAGAAAAAACACGTGAAGTCAGCTTACTATCTACCTGTTTTTAATCGATTTAGAAAATCTGTCTGATAAAAATAGCTTTACAATCGAATATCAATATCTTTGGCCTAGTAGGCATAAGCTATAGCTGATGTAACCAAGCCCCAACGTTTAGGGTTACTCTGTTCCCCTATTTCCTACAAGAGAGGGAAAAAAAGTACAGTTCCAAGAAAGGAATCAAGAAGTGATATATGTCAAGACATGGTAAACATTTAGAAACCCAGAATAATGAGAAACAATATGGCACTATCACTAATGCTATTTATCAGTTCAAAATTTAAAAGCAGACAGTTCATGCAGCCACGTGTGCTACGTGAGCTGTCTGCGAATACAAGGCAAACACGGTTTCCCTGAGATTAAGTGTCTCATTTCCTTAGGGTCCCACTACTCATCCCTGCTCCTACAACTATAACACGAACACAGAGGCTAATTAAATACCAGTTTCTTGTAATTACCGAGAGCTGCTTCCTAAAGAAGAAACCTTTAGTTCTTTTCATAAAACGACAATAACCGATAAGAAAACTGTAAAAAAACAAAACAACAACAACAACAACAACAAAAAACAAACAAACAAACAAACAAAAAAACCCAACAAACTACACAAAGCAACACCAAACCTTGAAGTGAATCACCTTTGATTGCCAGGGTGTCACTGAGGGGCAGCTCCAGGCCACCTCCACTCTTGCTATTGTTTTCAGGCTCCTGAGTGACAGTTCTCTTATAAATGCCTCTCTTCACTTCATCGAAGACCCAGAACATGTTGTACACTCTGGCAGTATAACCCGCTAGTTCAGTGATCTGAAATTAACATATAAAGGGTGAGTTAATAGAGCCAGGGTAGACGATTTTTAAAAAACATGTACTACGTAAACTTCTTGATTTATTGCTAAAGATTCCACTTTATTGGGCACAACAACAACAACAACAAAAACCCCAATATATCAGATGACCGAAGGGAACAATAGTCAAGAGCCTTATTGGGGACAGTAAGGGAAGTCACTGGCATTGTAAAACAAAGCTATTAGTTTACTTTAGTGTTCAAAATGAAACGAGAAACTTTCACAACATTAGTGAGCTGTGAGGGTCTCCTAGTTACATTGTCTGATTTGGCCTGCATTAGACATGTTTCTGTTGGTTAGTCTCTTTGTTTCCAGTCAGAGTCTCGCTATGTAGTGCGGACTGGCCTCATACTTTGCAGTAGACGATCAGACCGTGTAAGTGTCTCACAGGTGGAACATCTGCCCAGCATACGTGAGGCCCCAGGTTCAGGCCTCCACGGTTACACACGTATTTTCGAAAATTTGAAACAGAACAATAACACAAGCCCTAATTCTATTGACTAGCTGACATTTTCGAAAGCAAACGAGTCATCCAGCTGGATGTGCGGTCTCCAAATACAGTCCGAAGCTTTCCCCTCAGCACAAACAGCACCAAGAGCCCTGTGTTTAGGCACACGTGGAGATGAATATTTTAAACAGCAGAAAAGTACTTCTCCCCCCTTCTTTATAAATGAATGCTCCTAAGCCAAATATTGCCACAGTTCCTGTCTGAGCAGAGGAATATATGTGCTAGAGGGCACAGGTTGCGAAAGTGAGCATGGGGAGAGGCGTCTGGAGGCCTCTGTATTAGTCCCACACTCTGGCTTCTTTTCAGGCTGAATGTGATTTAAATGCTTGGGGGAAGCTATAAATACATGAATTCTTTTTTTCTAGCTAAGATTATGAGATGCTTTCGCTCACAAAGCTGCGAGGAAGGAAGGATGCTTCCCTCTGGTTCAGCCAGCTGTCCATCTGGGTCAAGCTCCTGCTGTTGTCCTATTATGTCAGCACAGCTTGCTTTCAGGGGGCTGGGAAAGGTGACAGTCTTATCCACGTCGTTTGCCTCAGAAAGAGAATAGGGAACCTGACACCGATAAGTATGCATGTCACAAAAGACTGTCTCCTCCTAACTGTCATATGTAGATTAACCTGGGTGAAGCCGGCAGATGGCTGAGATCTTTGTGTGGGGAGAGCTTAAACTACATAATGAGTAGGTGTCACAGGCCTTCCACAGAAGGGAAACCTGTAATTTGACCACTTATTGATGTATTTTTGATGCTATCTAAAGGACCGCTTTTGAGATGTCATCTGAAAGAAAGTCTTGGGCTCTTACAAAGAGGCATAGAGAGGGTGGTTTGACAAAATACGGATTTAAAAGAAACATGGGTGTCTTAGGATTTCTACTGATATGGTAAAACACCACAACCAAAGGCAACTTGAGGAGGAGAGGGTTTACCACATCTTAAAGCTCATGGGTCACACTATCGCCGAGGGATGTCAGGGCAGAACGTCAAGGCAGGAGCTGAAGCGGAAGCCATGAAGGAATGACGCTCACAGCTTGTTCCCATGACATGCACAGTGCACTTTCTTATAGAACTTAGGGCCACCTGCTAGGGGGTAGCAGGTGGCACTAACCCCCCACAGTGCTTAATGCTTCCACATCAAGTATTAACCAATATGACACTCCACATGGACTTGGTTACAGGCCAGCCTTAGTGGAGGCATTGTTTAAATTAAGGTCCCTTCTTTCCAGTTATGGCCGGCTTTGTGTCCGATTGACATAAACCAAACAGCACATTGGGCAAACATAAATACTGGCATAGAAAAAAAATAGAACAAAGATTACGGAGAGATTCAAAAAGAACAGGAGGCAATGGGTAAGCAGACTGGGGTGGGCACAGGAATATCTATAGAGACTAACAGTGTACAGAAGACAGAACGCTTTGGGACACCACGGGTTTGTGGTGGAATGTCAAATCCTGAATGCAAACGAAGCTTTGCTCCCCTGGAGCTTGTGGAGAAGACACAATGTTTCTTTTCCTGTCTTAGTAGCACTGAGCTTGTAAGAATGAATATTCTTAGACTCAGAGCTTGCAAAGTCAGGATAAATAAAGTCATTTTTATCACTGGAGATAATCTAGAATGGTTAAGTGACCGTCCGTATGGAATGTAGCATGTTTTGATGGGAGATGGGTAATGTTTTTTCCCTTTAACGTTAATAATAGTTAAAATAAAAATAATTATAATAATAATTTTAATCTTAAAATGAACTCGTGGAAAAAGTTTTCCCAAAAACCAGGTCCCCAGATGATTAAGACTTCTGTTTGACATTTTAAAATATGAGTGTTTTCAATAAGAGGTACTGAACCATTGGTTTTATGGAAAAATAAGATCCAATTCAATAGGTCAGTTCTGTAAGAAACTCTGGAAACTTTGAAATGGTATCACACTCTAGTTAATTTAAGAGATGAATTCACAATGGTACTCTAACAACTCTCTTGGCTGTATTATCTGCAAAATTAATTAATGGAATTTTAAATGGATGGTAGAAAGATGGGTACATCGGCCCCTGCTCTCAGCGAGTTCAGGGTCAGGTGCAGAGGAAAGAACCATGTCGATGTGAGAGAGACAGAGAAGCCCACCCATGCTTCAAAGATGGCCGGAAGCGGAATCATGTTACTGGAGAGACTACCTCAATGGAGGATGAACAAAGTTTGCAAGATATAAAGCTGGCATTATTAACTTACACGCATTGAACATTGAAATGCATTGACCCACGCACTCCACATTATGAACTTTCAACACCCTACAAAATCACTGCTGCCACGACTCCAATTTACAAGCACGGAAACAGGGATACAGACAGACAAGAAGCTTGAGGAGATCATGTGATTCGTAAGTGATGAAGTCTGAATGGAAATGAAGCATGGGCTCTCCAGGCCACATAAGAGCAATAATTCCTTTTTGTTCTTTTCATTTAAAGAAGGTAAAGTCATGCTTGTAAGCAGGAATAACAGAACACCTCACTTCAGTTTCTTCCCTTGACATCAATTATACCCTGGGCAGTTTTGAGGAGAGGGAGAGAGGGAGAGAGGGAGAGAGAGACCTGTTTCTAAAGTTGCAGTGCATTACATTTTGCTTTATTTTCAGATGCATTCATATTTTAAGCAAATAGGCAAGAAATTAAAGTACCTCTTTGTATGAAGACATAATCCTCTCAATCGCGTCAGCTCCAGAGGCCAGTAAATTCCGAGCAGTGGTAAAGGCCTCAGTCCGATCGCTAACCATAGCCTGCTTAGGGCCGTCCTCCAGATCTACGAGAAAAATCACAGAACTATTGAGTTTTTTTTCCCCCCAAGTTGCTGTCTTATTTTATACCAATTAAATGATGGCTAAAATAACGATATCTCATGACTATCGGCAATTTCCTAGAAACAATACTTAATTATTATATTATTAAATACAATAAACACCATGTGTGTATTCGCTTTTATTAGAAGTTTCCTTTCGCGGTATTATTTTTAGAACAAGAATGAGCAGAAATAAATCCATTAGCTTATTCCATTTAGCCTCCTTTGGACTTTTCCTGTATCCCCCGCTCCTGCTAACTCTTACAGCTGTGTGACAAACTCTCCTGCCAGTCTCAGGAAAAGTGCTCACTTGAGGCTGCCACGGTGGCTCAGTAAAGTGCCCTCTGTGTGGGTGTGAGGACCCCAGTTTGGATTTCTTCTACCCCTACTGTTTAAAAATATTGGGGCATAGTGCTCACTTTAGCACTGGAGGAATAGGAGGGTCTCTGGGGCTCACTGGCCAGCCAGCAAAAAAATCAACGAGCATCAGGTTTAAAAGAAGAAGAGAGGTGGGGGAGGGGTTGCTGTTGGGATGGTTCAGTGGGTAAAGTCACTTGCTGCCAAGCCTAATTCCTGAGTTTGATCCCCAGAACCTACACGGTAGGAGACAACCGATTCCCAAAAGCTGTCTTCTTACCTCCATGTGCACGATGCGGTCGGTACACATGTGCCTACGGTTCATACATACACAGAGACACGCACAGTAATAAATGTATAGATTCACATATGATATTTTTAAATAATAAAAAATATTATTTAAAAAATTAAAAGTAAATAAACAATAATAGTGGAGAGTTATCTCAGAGATGCCTGACATTGACTTCTGGTCTTCGTACCTATGCACCAATGTGCACACATGCACACATGCACTGGCTCATTCAAACATGTATGTACACCATATACCCATACACTTATACCAACCTATTAACCAGAATAAAAAAAATGGTATGGTTTCTTTAAGAGGAATTTAAACAGATCTGACCCTCATGATTTTGACATTTTTCTTCTTTCCCAAACATTTATCATTCTATAGCTCAGCTGAGTCACTGACGTGCCCTTCTCTGTCAGTCCTTTGGGATTTACACATTCGATTCTTCTCACTCTGTAGTCCAGACTGGCCTAGTCTTTATGTTGCGATCCTCCAGCTTCAGCCTCCTGGGTACTAGGGTTACAGGTGTAGCCCATGCTTGACTCTACTTCCAAAATATAACGAGATGCGCTTCATGGCAAGAGAAAGGCCCGTGGGATTCTCAGCCAGCTACCAAAATAGTGAGTTCCTCTTGAGCTAAACTAAGAAAAGGCTTGGGTTTTTACCATCTGGCCAACTTGATCGCTGGAATTTATGAATGTGGGTTAAAAGGGGTTTGACCTTTCACTGGCAACCTCTGTCAAGAGAAAAAAAAAAAAAACCCAACTGCTCAGAGGGATAAAGGTTGATACGGAATTATAGCTTCCATGTTACTTTGGCAGATTAATGCCTTCTGGGTTTTCTCCACGCTTTCAGCAACAAAATAAATATTTTCTCATAGTGTGTAACTTTTAAACTGCCTCGTTCTTATGTAGGCATCACGGAAGCAGGAGCCAGTAACGTTAGTCCTGCATGCAGCCATCAACTGCCTTAGTGTCACATATGAACCCATGACCTAAGCTGCCTACCTAGCCATTTCTCAGCACAATTTGATTCTTTAATGAAGAGCAAAGACACCACTAACATTTTCATCTGTAATCTCTTTCTCTCTCTTAGTACAAAGAAAGGGATACATAGCCTTAAAACAATAAACAGAATAAATATTCGTATGTTTCCCTTTCAGTGATTGGCCCAACAGTTCCTCCTATCAATCTACAGAGCAAGTTTCAGTGTGGCGACTGTGGTCCAGGAGGAAAGGCAGTATGCCAGGAGTTATATAGTGTCTCCCATTCCTAGTGCTCCTATGTGATTTTTAGACAATCCAAGAGCTCCAGACTAGAGGCTCCGAGGCCCTCTTCTGAAGGGGAAAGCAACATGCTTCTAGTAGTAATTCTTGTTTTAAATATAAATAGCCTATCCTAACTATGAACATTCACTTGACATTGTAAAAGGGTGGCCCAGTAGATCCCCAACAGAGATGGCTATCTTTTTCTCCTGTTGACAAAAATTATACAGCTTCTTTCTCCAAACCCAGTGATTTTCAAGCTTCTTAATATTGTGACCCTTTAATATAGTTTTTGTGTTGTGTTGACCCTCGACCAGAAAATTATTTTTGATACTACTGTAATTTTGATATTGTTATGAATTGTGATATAAACATTGGATATGCAGGGTATCGGATAGGCGACCCCTGTGAAAGGTCATGACCCAAAGGGGTCATGTTGAGAATCACTGACCCAAACTGTTCCTACTTCTGACTTCCTAGACACTTTCAAATCCTTGCTCCTTTCAACAATAGTAATGACACCAGCAACTGTCCATTAAGCATTTCCAACGGGCAGGCACCGTACTAAGCTTAGCACTGATCCTCAGCACAATCCTGCTAACTTCCCCTATTTTAAATAGGAGGGATTTGAACCACAGAAAAGCAGAATGGGCACTTGTAAGCAGAGCTGCCCATATGTAAGCCCAAGCACTCTCATTCCAGAGCCCAGAGACTGGGAATATAATGAACGCTGACAAGAGCCGACACTTGACTTACTACTCACGAAGCGCCATTTCAAAGCATACCAGCACATTACAATTTCACAGCAGCTCCGAAGGATATCCACACGGTTAAGAAAACTAAGGCCTATACATTTATATAGTCCCCCTAAAGCTTGGTTAACTAGTCCATCAGGCCATGCTTCCCCCTCATCTCTCTTTATCCCCACCTCCTACCCACCCCTTCCTCAATATTATTCATCCTCTTTTTCTCTTTTTTTGCTACTCTGTTTCATACTTTGAAACTTTGATTATATATTTCCAACTACCTATGTACTTGGGGGCAGGTGGGTATGTGCCTTTGAGGAGAGGTGCTACCTATGCAGACCAGAAAAGGAGTCTTGGCACTGGGGATACAAACACAGTGAACTACTCAACAGAGGTGTTGGGGTTGGGAACAAATCTCCAGTTTCCTGTAAGAGCGGCAAGTGCTCTTAACCACTGGGCGCTGCCTTAGCCTTTGATTCTCTCACCACCAAACCCCTGCCACCTTCTTACTCTTTGAAATACAGTATCATGCAACTATTTTATCTGTAACAAAAGAGGCACCTAAGTGATTAAGTTTAAATTATATGTATTTTCTGAGACAGGGTCTTTTCTACATAGCCCTAGATGTCCTGGAACTCGCTTTGTAGATCCAGGATATCCTGGAACTCCCAGAAATCCACCTGCCTCTCCCTCCAGAGTGCTGGGATTAAAGGCTTGCACCACCACCCCTGACCTTAAATTAACATTTAAGACGAGACTAGAGAATGTGGCATATAATTCCTAGACCTGAAACCTGAAACTGGTATCAGTACGTGAAAAACAGCTGTTTTCACTGAGTGAAATGGTATTTTCACTTGGTTAGGTCACCAGAAGTCACATCGATTTAGTAGCTTGAACACATGTTCACACACAGCAACTTTCATTTCATTTCTGAAACACTCTCAAGTCTCGTTCTGCAGATGGGTCCTTTTGTCTTCTGAGGGGCTCTCCGGTTGCCTACATCTGCAAGCCGTTCTTTGGAATGAGCTTTCTCTGCTACTCTGTTTCACTTCCAATTGAATCATCACATGTTTCTTTCGGCTGTTATTGTCGCTGTTTGTAGGGTTTATTTTTAGACACCTCATTACCTCTCCGTAAGTGAGCTAGTTAGTTTCATGGCATACATGTTTACTTCTTACTAACCTCTGTGGGGTTAATTTGTCACCATTAATAGCTACATTATTTTTTTCTATTCTGTGTGGAGTACACCAGAGGTTTCTAATAAGACCAAACACTGCCAACAACATTGTATTATAATCTTCTTGTGGGCATTAGATCTAATGTGGATTAGATATGGAACCTTTCGATGAATGTGATTAGTTTAAGAAATAACTTTTTAATTTATATTTCGCCAATTTCTTAGCAAATCTTAAGGGTGTACATTTTTCAGTGTCTTCTTTTTTACTGTAAACACTCCTTTGGAAAAGTAGTTCTCTCTTTACAAACGGATTTTGTCTCAAATACTAGTACTAAGAATAACTTTTACAATAGAAATTTTAAATGTTTTCTTGGTAAATTTGAACACATAAAACCAGATAAAACTCAATTTCCACGGTTTCTACTTGGCAGCTTCCTTGTGGAGTATATTTACTATGTGTTTAGTGCTGTCCACAAAGAAGTACCTGCAGGTCACAGTTCTCCTAAACGAACATATTTAGCTTAATAATGACTCAAATAGACATTTTAAAAATAAAATGAACTAAGCCATGGGAGTAACTTTAAAAATAAAAATATTATATTTTCCCTTGTTTTTATTACCTTAATTTAAACAATAGTCATTAAGACTGAGCTGTATATAAACAACTATAAAAGACTCCACGTCATCAACATTATTCTAAGTGTTGTCTTTTGTGTTCTAGTAGCTTCTACCTAACCTTAGGTATAACAGCTATATCTTTCATAAGCATCTCTGTGCTAAGTCTCACAAACCCCTCTGAAGAAATCTTTCCCGTTTTACTTTCCCAGAAGAGGGAACCAAGGCTTGGGAGAGTTTGAGGGTCTTAGTAGGAATCATTGGGGCCAGGTTTGAAATCAAACACTGTTTCCCTCAAAATTCTGCTCTAGGTTCACCCCTAAGTTTTTGATCAAGTAGTTTCTAAAGAAGGGGGATATTTGGTTTTTGGAGAGCAGAAAATCCTTCTTCATTAACTAAAGCCATTCTTGCACATCTGTGGGGAATGGGGAGGCTGGTTCAGGGCCCCTGAGGAGTCTGAGATCCAAGTTGCTTAGAGAAACCACTATAGTGATTACAGGGTTTATATCACCCCATGTTCTTTAAATGTCTCCAGATTATCTGCAATATTTCATGTGACGTAAATGCTATAGAAACAGTCATTATAATGAGCTCTGTTGAGAATAAAAGTTATGTGCTGGTCATGGACACATTTTCTCTGCTTTTGCTTTAGACTCTGATTTCTGTTCTGCGCTTGGCTGAATTCTTGAATGTGAACCTATGGAAGCTGAACTCTAGCTGTAACCCCTTCCTTCCTACCAGTAAAGACTCAAAACTCATACAGAAAGAGCATTACGCCCTTGTCTCTCTTGCCCTTACTTTTCTTTGTTATACCAAAAGAAAAAAACTATAGAGGCAGGGATAGGATAGAATTACGTAACTGCAGCTTGGTGAGTCCCAACCTCCTAAACCCAATCATGTCATGGGAAGATGTCTGTATTACTACAAATAGAGGAGAACCCGTTCCAAGATGCACACATACACCCTGAAATAGCATTCCTGATTATCTAATGTAGCCAATCAGCTTTCAAATCACGAATCAGGATACATTCAGTTACAGAACATTTACATGCTTAATCCTATGGGATGCTAAGACCAAACCACGAGGTACGCTTACGTCATACTCTTTCTGAAGATACTGATTTGATTTGTGGTTAAATGTAAACTGGAAAGCCACTGGGCAGTATAACTGAAATTGCTCTAAGGCAGACTTCCAGAGACACTGGGTTAGAGACCTTGGTGAGTAAGGTTCCTTGAGCTACCTGTTGCTTCTTTCCTACTGGTGGTCTGATTATTGAACGTGAAAACCCGTCACTGTTTCTGAGTACAAGCAACAACAGATACTAGCTGTCTACATAGTAACACAGGGGACATGCAACGGCCTCTTCAAGAGAAACAATGTTAAGCGTATATTCAAGATTAAGCGTGAATGTTATTACCACCATCTGCAAAGCCTGTTGCAGTGATGATAGGTATGGCCACCATAATTAGTCCACAGCCGCTCCACACATACTTCATCAGGAACTGTTCTATCATGATGTACCACAAACGTTTGGATAGAATAAGGTTCATCTGGTAAGCTAAAGCCTTGTAACACTTCTGCAGTTGCTTCATTTCTACCTGAAAAGGGGGGAAAAGACAAGAATGAGTGCAGCCTGAGCTGTGGAAACGAACATTGCCATTGATTAAGGTTCTCTTTCATGGTGTAGCTGTATTATTTTGCTGTATTTAGTATAGCCACTGTTGATACAGGTCTACAACTAGAATTAGTCGTAATTTAGCATTACTTATGATAACACATTATCTGGTAAATATAATATTGTTTGAAATACACAGGAGGGAGATAGAAACATAGCTCAGTGTTAGAACACTAGCCTACTGCTGATGTACATAAGGCATTGGGTATAATTCTCAAGAGAGAGAGAGAGAGAGAGAGAGAGAGAGAGAGAGAGAGAGAGAGAGGTGTAATTATAATTTAATACTTTTGAGAAGTTAAAATTAAATATTTTTATAAAGATACAAGTAAGCATTGTTAAACCCATATCATTCTTGAGGATTTGAAAATATACGAAAACGAACAAAATGTGTATAATTAGACCATTTTTGAATTGGCTCAATTTCACTGATTTTTGTCTTTTAAGTAAACAATCTACTAATTTACACTGAGTTCAATGGTTCAAAAAACAACAAATCAGGACACAGAACACAAAGCATATTCCAAGTCCTAAATTAGTTTAGATTTTTTTTTTTCCTTTGGATTGTTTCTGCTATTGAGAAAGAAACAATGATAATTCTTGGTGCTTTAAAAGGAACATCATTCTGCTTGGTAGTTAAACAATATTTTTAAATACTTTAGTATGTATTGCCAAACCATTGGTATTATATTTCAGATGTCCCCACCCTCAGTTTATATCGTACTCAGTTTATATCATTCTGAAGCCACTATAATACACCGCAATTTTATATAACTGGGCTAATTATTCAACTGTTAAGGATCTGTAGCATTTAAAAATAGTGCTCCTGGGTTGGGGATTTAGCTCAGTGGTAGAGCGCTTGCCTAGGAAGCGCAAGGCCCTGGGTTCGGTCCCCAGCCCCGAAAAAAAGAACCAAAAAAAAAAAAAAAAATAGTGCTCCTTCCTCCTCCTGTCCCCGCTAATCTTAGTTTTTACTCCTCTCTTAGGCAAAATTTAATTATCTCTGTCAAAGTTACGTTCTTGGCATGAGCTAAAAGTAAATAAAGGAAATGCCATTATTAGAAACTTTTCTGCATTTCTTAATCTGCACACTTTCATTGATCAGTTTTGCAGAACTGTCTGAGCCATCTCCTTGGTGAAAGCAGTTATCCCCCTTGAACACAAAAGAACAACAAAGGAGACTACCCTGACATCTCCATTTCAACCCAGAGGTTTACTCTCAGCTCCCAGATGTGCGTTTTCTTCACAGTGTACAGAACCCTTCACCAAGTTAATGCTTAAGTTTTAAGAAAATGCCTTTGAGTTCATTCATTACAGTCATACTGGCGTAACAGAAGCTATGCAGACCACTTAAAAAAGATCAGACATTTTATTCTCCTGAAACTCCAGAAAAGTTCAGACTCTTTAGCTCTCTAACGGCTGATGATTTAAAGGGCTAATGTATTTTAGCATGACTTAGCTACCAGAGGACTGTAAAATGCTTGGAAAGTGGGTCTGTCAACAAGACAACAGATGGTATCTAGCAGAAGAGTGGCTGCTTGGACAGTCTCACATTTCACCCGTTGCTTTAATGCCTGTCTTACCTTATGTCCTCTGTAGAAGGCAATTTCTTCCACATTGGCTATGATTCTGGAGTGAACGTACCGCAAGTAGCCCTTTCTATGAGCTTCTTCAGCCACCAGAGTACCAAATTTGGGCGAGCAAGCTTTCAGGACTTTAGCAGTGGCATACACCACGAGCCCTGCTAACAGGGTGGGCCCGATGGGGCTTGCTCCTCTGGATGTAGCTGTCCGGATGAGGGTATAGGAGGTTAGAATTACATCTAAAATCGGTTTGGTAAGGTTGGAATACAGGTGAGCCACCGATTGCGAGAACATCATAATGTCTTCAGTTAGAGACTGGTCAGGGTTTGCCAGCCTCCCGTCCATATTTATCACCTTATAATAAGTCTGATTTGCAAAATAGGTCTCATAGGCATGGTCCACTAAGCGAGTTCTAAAGGCCAATGCCAGTTTGCACTCCAGGTACCTGATAGCGCTGTTGACAAAGGTAGCGGGGACGGCAATCATAAGCCACTTGACTAGTTTGATGATGAAAGTCCGAGGCTTCTTTTCCACGATGCTTTTCACGATTTTCCCATCCAGACCAGCCACGTAGATAGACAGAAACGTTCGTGAGATTAGAGCCACCGAGTGGAGGCAGAGCCACCCCGTTTCAGTGGTCACAAGTTTTGGAAAGAGGATTTTCCGAAGTTCCAGTAGCTGTTTGAAGAAATCTGCATTTAGTCCCGGCGCAGGTTTTTTACAGATGATCTCTGTGCAATGCAGTCTTTCTCTGTTCTCTGCAGGCGGGTAATCTTCTGCTTTCGCCTTCCGGTGGCCAGGCTGCTTTAAACGCCTGCCAAGGATGGGATAGAGGGTTTTCAGAGCATATGCCGCAGCCACCAGGCAGGCAGCCCTTTTAGCAGCACCGGATCTGGTCCATTTCACCCGATAGGCTGCTGCATTTAGCATGTGTATCATTTTTCCAGCGAACACAAATGGATTTTTCTCCAAAGAACTCCTTTTAAAAGCTCATGCTCCGCGGAGAGCCCAGCAAAGGTTTCAGAAAACCCCACAGCCTCCCATGCTCTGCAGCTTGTCTCCCTTACTCTTATTTTGTTCTTCAGGGACGGATGCAGCAAAAAGCTCAAACTCCACCGCATCCACCGGGGGCGAGTCCCTCAGCAGCCAGAGCTGGCCAGGCTCCACCCCCCAGGCTTCTCATTGGCTGCGTGGGCGGTGAGACCCTGGACTCCTCGCCTCTTCCCTTTGAACCTTAAAAGTGAAGAGAGAGCCAAAACAAATCCTATACTTAAACAGGAGTTCAGAGAGTTAAATATCTATTTCTGGAGAGGTCGAATAAGGTCAGCTGCTGGAGAGCAAACCTTCCCTCGGAGCTATTGAGCATGCTCAGCGCCACTTAGAAACCCTCCGAAGTTTCAGAATATACATCCCGTCTCTAAGATTTCTACAAAGGCGAAGGGCAGAGGGAAGCAAGGCTCGCAGCAGCTTTAATGAGCCCAGAGAGAAAGAACCAGCTAGAGGAGGGTGGAGCCTCAAGAGGATTAACGGAACTGGCCAAGGGGAAGGAGTCAGACAAGAGAGTGATAAAAGCTAGAGCCGTAAAACAAAATAACGAACGCATATCCTTGAGAATGTTTTGTTCAGAAGATGTTGTCCCTCCACGCCTTCGCCCTTGTTTCGATTTTCTTAGATATTCGCAGAAGCTATCAGATAGGCTGCTATTGAGGGTGTCCCTTGTACAGAAGCCGGAGGCGAGCTTGAGTGTTACAGAAAACAGTCACCCGCTACACCCAGAGCTCCTCCCACATACTCCCCTGTACTATCTTGTCCTGATAATAAAATTCTTTCTGCTCCACGATCGTCATGTTTAGCAACGTTCATCTGAAACGTTAGTATTTGTTTACAAAGCGACTTAAAATCTCCCTTGTGTTTTCGCTTGTGGGTAATGTCGCCCTATAATAAGAATTTAATCAGCTGGGAATTGAGCTGGAATTGGATGATGGAAAAACGATTATTTTTTTAGGATGCGTTTCTTCAAGACTTTTTTTTTTTTTTCAAGTTTTTCTTAAGGTTCAGAGATAATCTGCTGGCCTCTTCCTATGGACATTTTTGCTGTTTGATAAAAATCAAGAATGTTTAAAAATTATTCACATTCCCAGTGGAAGACTTAACGATCAGTAGTCAAGCAAAACTTTGCATATTTAAAAAAATGAAGGCCATTTTCTGAAGCCAAGGCAAAAGTGATTTTGCATGATAGACCCTTTTACTGCTCCCCTCTTCTGTCTTCCCAACGACTGACTTACCCTGAAGGGGGGCGTTTAGGCCAGAGCACAGTGCAGTAAGTTAGAACTGCTCGATTTAATGTCCTAGTGTTATATGAACCTTACGCTAAGAATCATTTTATACTTGGGCCTTACTACACACAGACTTTTCCTTTGATCCTTCCACAGTAGTTCCAGGCAAGGATCAACACCCCCACCTCTGTCCTGATTCAGCTTCACACGGATCACGCCATAATCTCAAAGTGGAAGAGGTTTACATGGTGGCTGTAACATCACACAGCTGATCAGTTCTGAGTTTGTTACTAATCCTTTCTGTGCCTCAGCTTTGCCACCTGTAACCTGAAAACAATGTATTCTACGAAGTAGGTGTAGACATTAAATAAAGTAGTTAAATTGTTTTAAAAAATATTCTATATAGAAGTCTGCAAACCTCCGTGCTATATGTGCCCCAATGTTGAGTGATCTTTATTGTTCGTTAGACATGAATTGCCTGTACTAAGGATGTCTTTTAAAAACAGTATTCTTTTAAGCTCTTTGCTATACATATATTAAATCTAAGAATTGTTTGTTATACTGAGATCATTCATTTGCAGTCAACAGATTTACCAATATACAAATGACAAATACCTTTGGTATTTGGCCGTATTAGCACACTCAACCAATGCTGTTAAGACTTCCTGGGGTGCCAATGAATATATCTACAGCACATCTCCTGCACCCAGGCCCCAGGAAACACCAGGGTAGAGTGGTGGGAAGATTGGAAATGCCAGAAGACCAGAAAAAAATCTGCTGTGAAAGTATGTCTCCAAGAAATAACGGGGAAGCTTCACCCAAGACCCTTTAACTGCATAACTGCTTAAACAGGACCAGAACAAACAGGACACCAGAGACATGCAAACATGGAAGGGGAACTCTTAAGAAGATCCTACCCCTAGACAAAAAAACTGCAGGCAGCTAAGAGAGCTAAGAAAGGGAGAAATAGGCTTCCTCGGTGATGACTGAGCCCCCTAACTGGTCACCCAATTCTAAGTGCTCACCCATTCAATCATATACTTACAAGCAGTATTAAATGGACACAGTAGGTTTTATTTATATAATTATGCAAATGTGTGTGCACCCACATGAGTGTGTGTGTATGTGTGTGTAACAATAATAATTAAAGAAAAAGAGGTCATGAATTTGAGAAGCAATTGTAGGATATAGGAGGGGTTGGAGGGAGGAAACATTTGGTGGGGGTATAATTATATTTTAACTTAAAAAATTCAATAATAAAAGACTTTTTGGGCTGTTATGTGACTTTGTGTTTAAAGTGCTTGCCTAGCATGCTTGAAGCATTGGGGCTTTCGATTCTCAACACTGGGTAAGGGATTGATTTTCCTTAGTCCAAATGTGGAGATCAGAGTCATAATAGTTATGGGCAAAATCTTTTATTTCTTGGATCATGGTATTCGTGTATGAAAAATAAGACTCTTTACACACATACAACTAATCATCTATGTCACATCTTCTGGTAGTTAAACATAGATGGGTTAACTGCAGTTGGAAAGGACAGGAGGCAGGATATACCTACCTGGGGGTAATGGACAGGGGGCAGGACATAACTGGGGGTAATGGCAGGATGTTCACTCGGGCTGAATGACTAAGCAAGACAGCAGCTGGCAGTTGAAGGAAATAGCATTCAAGACTAGAAAACAAGAAACAGCCGTGTCAGAGAAGGGACGGCGAGCTGGAAATCTAGGTCAAAAGAACATTAAAGATGTAAGCTCACGTAGACTCATGTATTTGAATATTTGGCCACCAAGGAGTGGCACTGTTAGAATATGTGACCTTGTTGGAAGAAGTACGTCGCCGGGGATGAGCTTTGAGGTTTCAAATGCTCAAGTCAGGTCTCCCTGCACCCTTCAGATCCAGATGGAGACCTCTCAGCTACCTCTCCAGCACAATGTCTGCCTGTGTGCTACCCTGCTTCCTGTCATGATGATAATAGGCTAAACCTCTGAACTGTAAGCCAGCTCCAATGAAATGTTTTATTTTATAAGTGTTGCCATGGTCATGATATCTTCTCACAGAAATAGAAACCATAACTAAGACAGTAGATTGGATAATAACTATATTGGCGTGTAATGGGGTAGGAGAAATAACCTTCGAATTCCAGAGGTAAGAGACTTGTAAAAGGAGTTAAGAAGAAAGTAATCAAAACCAAAGGGGAAAAAATGGCATGAGAATGGTGATTCAAGGAAGGTTGAAGGTCAGTTATTAGAATTATGGAAAAGGCCAACATGTGATTTGACTTAAGAGTCAGCTGGTTCAGCACAGACCCAACTATAATAATCTAAACCCTACCATTACCCTCCACACTGCATGTTCCAAGTGTGGGAGGGTGGGCCCTAAGATTTAAAACCAAACTCAAGGCTTCAGCTAGGAAAAGAAGGATTCAGTTGGAGAGGAAAGAAGACAGAAAATGTGCCACAAGACATCCCAGTCAACAATGGATCACATTTAAGAACTGAAAATTCCCCCTCTCGCCTGTTGACATTGTAGACATGTGTCAGAGAATAAAGCATTACTCATGCATTTGAATTCATCATGTGGTAAAGAGATTTACTGTGCTGCTGGACATAATATAACAAAGACCATATTCTAGATTATAATAATAATTTTAGATTATAATAAATATTCTATAATATACTGTACTATACTTATAATTGTTGTTATGCAGGATACACTTGAATATTAAGTGGCTTTTAAGGAATATGACTTCTCATGTTAATTGTATCTCTTTGTTGCATGCATCAAGAGAACACAAAAAACAATGTATACATTCTAACTAGCTTTGTGGTAGTTCACTTCATGTTTGACCAATGAGAAAACCATCTAGAATGAATCTCACAATGTATTTGTTTTGCTAAACAATGCATGGCTACGTATCCTTTTGAAGTAAGCTATTAGGATTGTTATGGGGGCTCTTTTAATTTTTTTATATCGGCACTAAGCAACTAAAGCAAATTGAAAGCAAAAAGAAAAGTTAATATTTGTTTGAATTCCAAACTAGGAGAGAAAAAAAAGGAAGTGAAAAAAAATCAGTTGCTGTTGTAGTAAGCATTATAAAATTTCCGCTCAAGCCTCTGAACTTAACACCATTTCATATGGGAAATATTAACTTTTTTCTCAGTGGGATTAATAATCTGAGAAAAGTAGTCTGACATTAATGTTTCAAATTTACTAGTGCAGGAGGCTGGGAAGATGGCTAAGCAGTTAAGAGCATTTGCTGCTCTTGCAGAGGACCCAGGTTCCTATCACCCTCAAGGTGATTCACAGCTGTCTAGAACTCCAGTTTCAGGGAATCGCAGGCCTCTTATGGCCTCTAAGGATATTAGGCATGAAAATGGCACACACACACACACACACACACAGGGAAAACACCCTGCACGTAAAAAATAAAAATTTAAAATTTTTTTAAATGCAATAATTAAATCACTCTGCTCTAAAAGATGTTATCATTTCATAGATCACCAATATCAAGATCAGAGCTGGAAATCATATATATTTATATACAAAATATGTTTCATAATATATAAAACAAACATCTTTCAAATAAAGAGAACTGAACAAATATATAAATAGGATGCCGCTTGTTTATGTTTCTATTATAAATCTGCGATCTTTAGAAGTAAAAGATAAATTACTTAAGTTTTAAGAAGTTTGAGTGGGTCATTTTTCTTCTCCTTAAGAAATGATAAATAATATTTTCTTCGTATAATACTGTTCTCTTGAACAGTCCTCCAAACCCAAAAGATTGTGTAGTTGATAAACTGGCTCTTAAATAGTGGTGTTTAAACTACACGTATCTCTTGTGAGGTTTACTGTTCGAAAGCATACACAACACTGAACATTTTAGGTCAGTGTTTCGACTGTGCCCATGTTTCTACAGAGATATCATTTGCTGGGGAGGAAAATTCAACAATAGCTTGTCGAAGTGTGTGTCTTAATGTTAATCTGTAACCCGATCCATACTCCCACTGCACCTCTGTGGCTAGGAACAAAAGAAGGACTCTAGTTAGAGAGAAGAGATAATTTATCTAGGCTCTCTGTCCTTTACTCTTCTCAGAAAACAAGCAAACTTTTTGTTTATTTCCAGGCAAAAGGAAAAAAAATAAAAGAAAAAGAAAAAGATAATGCATTAGCTAAGTTTTTCCTTTCAGTTATCCAACAAAATTTTGAACATAAATTGGAGATTCAGACCTATTGTACCTGTGTTGTCTGTATGGCTAATTAAAAAACCAACCAGCACTCAGCGATTTTTCTGAGATGCTGAATTCACCTGCTTTGATTCCATTACAGATAAAATTTGGTAGGGGTTTGTTGTTGTAGGAAAATTAGGATTAATATTTTTAAATAAGATGCATTTATTTTAGCTACTATTTCTTAGCAACTTAGATAAGCATTATATTTTGATACTTTTTCCTGAAAAAAAAAATCATGGCAATTTGAAAAATTACTTTATTTGGAACAAGAAACGTCATGTTTTTTGTTTGGTTTGTTGTTGTTGTTGTTGAGACAGGATTTCTCTATGTAGCCCTGGCTGTCTTGGTACCCGTTCTGTAGAATAGGTTGGACTCAAACTCAGAAATCTGCCTACCTCTGCCTCCCAAGTGCTGAGATTAAAGGCAAGCGCTACCATTGCTCCATTAAAACTTGTTTTTAAACATGATAATTTGTAAGAGAGATGTTTTGTGAAGACAAAAACAACATAGAACTATTTTATTTATTTATTTATTTATTTATTTATTTATTTATTTATTTATTTATTTATTTTTTGGCTTTGCTTTGCTTTAGGATTTTCTTGTTCAGAAAGAAATTTAATGTCGGGACTTTTCACAGCTAATCGAAGCTCTGTAAGACTCTTTAAGGGGTTCATAAAATGTACCTAAGTGTTGGTCCTGTGTGATGCGTCTTCTCAACAATGCCTTCTAACTATTAAAATTTGCACTGCAAGTTCTAGTCAAGAATTCAGGTATGGTATGACAAGTTGGAATGGCAATGCCACTTTTGAATTCAGGTATCTGTAGCGGGTTGCCTTTCTAAGTCCAACCTGCGAACTGATGGCCCAACACAGAACAAGAAGGAAAGCACAGCAGCCATGGGGTCCTAACCGGAAGTGCACCGAGGTAGACGAGGTGTCACACCGGAAGGCACTCTCACGCAGTGGCTGTCGGGAGAGGTGCAGGCTGCGGTCCCTCTGCGTGACCCCGTCAGTGTGCAAGCTGTGAGCTGCGAGGGCCCCTCGCGGGAGCTTCTGGAGAGATGAACTGGGTCGGGGGATCCCGGTAAGGTGTGCGCGCTGGGGTTGAGATCCAGCCCTCGCGGTCCTGGAGTGCCGCCATCATCCCAGGCCGGAGGCAAGGTCACAGCCTTCCCTGGTAAATGCCAGGATGGAAACCTCAGCATTGTCCAGGGTCCTAAACAAACTCTGATTCCCACTCTCCATAGGGGTTCTCTGAGGGGTAGCAATTGGGGCGGGGTTGCTGTTTCTTTCCCTCCATTCCAGGTATCCTCTAGTGAGGACCCTTGGGCATGGGGTACAGTCTATGTAGGAATTTCAAAACAGCCCTATTCCCAGTTGTATTATATATATTTACCGTATTTTCAAATTATAATTAAAAAAGATACATTATTATTAGTTTTTTTTTTTTTTTTTTTGAGAAGGTCTCATGGTTTAGCCCAGGGTGTCCTGGAACTCAATAATCCTCATGTTTAACTTCTAAAGAACTTGGTTTGCAGGCATATACGACCCCCCCCAGCTCATGGCTTGTTTTTTTTTTTTTAAAAAGACAAATACAATGAAAAACTTACCTTGAATAAAGAGGCTATATAATTTGTTCAGTATTCAGGATTAATACATAAAACATTCATTATACATTCACTATTTTTATATAACTGTTCAGTTTGCCTTACATGTATTCTAGTGGAAGTAATTTAAGGCTGATTTAACTTGATAAAATGTGTTGATGCGGGTTAATTTGGTATATATGTGTATATATGATATATATTTGATATTTGATATATGATAACACACATATATATGACAAATATATCCTAGGATAGCGGGATATTAATATAATACACTGAGGAATTTTATAGAAGAAAGATGGCTAGTAATTTTAACAAGAACACCTCTGTTGAATATGTTAGCATTGTATTTCAGAAATGCACACATTTTTAAATGGGCGTGGGGATTCATCCCTATAATTTCCTACAGTTGGCTGTAGTGAGAGTATCTCCACCAGATTCAGACCAAAAATACCATCCCCAAAAGCAAAATGGATCCTTGAGATGACTCAGCATGCAAGATGTCTGTCATCCAAGCCTGATGCCTTCAGTTTAATCCCTGGGACCCACAATGCTAAAAGGAGATAACTGAGTAAGGAAAAGGTGTTCTCTTCACACACAGGATGTGTGTTGTGTGACAAAACTTTTCCTGGGGAGACACAGCACAACACCCATGTCTTTTTACCCCAGAGAGAGGGCCCATTACAAAGCTAAGAACAGATAGTACCAAAGTCCAGCTTCATAAACCAATAGATAGAGGGAGCAGAAATGACGCAAGGACAGCTGCATCACCAAAGCCTACCCTGGCAGAGGTGTCAGCTCACAAAACAGGAAACCTGCTGCACACCCTGTAGGCAGCTATACAGTTTGGAGTGTTCTTTCCAAGTGATTTAGTCTAATTTTCTTCCAGTCAGTTTGCCTGGTCTGTTTTACTTGTCTTGTTTACTGTGGGAGGGAGGGGGTCTAGTGAGGATGGTTAGTTTCAGGAATTTCCTGGAGCTATTTCAGTTGTTTGCCTTCTGGCTTAAGAGCTTCCCTGCTGGATGGTAAATCTTGGATGAATGATATGTTTCAATCTTGGAGGAAACTGCTACATAACACTGTGGCACGGGCATGCTCACACACATACACACACACACACACATACACACATGCACAAATAAATAAACACATAAATGTAAAACAAAGCAAATGGTTTATTTTGGCTAGTGTTCTATTAGCACCCTTTAGAGTAAACGAGAAATTCACTTACAGACTTATAGTTGATGCATGACTATAATGCAATGTATTCAAATATGGCTCTTTAAAAAGTGAGTATTAATGGACTGTAACTCCAGCTCCAGGGGATACAACACCCTCTTCTGGATTCTACAGACAACTGCTCTCATGTGCACATATACATAATTTAAAATAATATATTGGTTACTTTGAGATTAATGGTTTAGTGCTGCTGGAAGGGTGCCAAAGCAGCGTCCTTAAGGAAACAGGGCCTAAGATTGCTTTTCTCCACAGGAAGTACTGCCACACCTCTGATATCAACGACCAGGGGCCTAAACCACAGGATAAAGAAACATGGTTACAGTTTCTTAGGACTTTAGTTTTGATCAGAGATCAGAAAGAGGGGAGCCTTCCTTTCTTTGTAAGCCAGCATCAGAACTCTGTAGAGCAAATCTAAGGCAGATCAAACTCTAGGATGCACCAGGCTGGACGGTGACTCAGGGAGGATAGGTGCATGCTGTCAGGGCGTAGGACCAGAGTTTATCCTTGCACTCCAAACAGGAAGGAGAGAACTGACTGCTGAAGTTGTCCTTTGATCTCCAATTGCATATATGGTTGCACACACACACACACACACACACACACACACACACAAATAAATGTAAAACTAAAAAAAATTATATGCAGTTTTAAATAAACTTTTCTTGGCAAGATGGGCTTCCTAAGGTGAAGCCCTGTGGTGGTAATGAAGATCTGATTATCTCCTGTGTCTACTGTGAGAGCAGGTAAGAGAGGACAGGGTTAGCCGCTCTTGGTACCGTGATCTTCTAAGGGGCCTCGGCCTGAGAGTGCGTTCAGTGAGCACGGGCAGCCAATTGAAGCCTCTGCGGTGGAGAATTTCTTAATCCCCACCTCAAACTGTCTTTGAGTGCTTGGTTACTAGGGGCTTGTTTTAGTTGAGAAAGTTGAGAGCTGCCTAGCAACTTACCATTTAGATAAGTGACTGGAGAACAATTAGAGCTCTCCTTCGCAACTCCAGAGCACTCCAAATTAATTTAACAAGAACACTTTTACATGCGAGACCTAGACAGGGTTTATATACATATGTGTGTGTATATCTATATCTATATCTATATCTATATCTATATCTATCTGTTTGTCTACATGTATGTGGGTGTAAGTTTTACTTAATAAAAAGTACCCTGAGATAGAATATTGGGTTTGGAATTATGTGCATCTTTATATTAATAGAAATGTAAATAATCAGCAGTGTGTAACAAGTGTTTTAAATGCCTTGCGAGGTACTGTACTGGCTGGTTTTGTGTGTCAACTTGACACAAGCTGGAGTCATCACAGAAAAGGAGCCTCCCTTGAGGAAATGCCTCCACGAGACCCAGCTGTAAGGCATTTTCTCAACTAGTGATCAGGGTGGGAGGACCCAGCCCATTGTGGGTGGTGCCATCCCTGGGCTGATAGTCTTGGGTTCTATAAGAGAGCAAGGTGAGCAAGCCAGGGGAAGCAAGCCAGTAAGTAACATCCCTCCATGGCCTCTGCATCAGCTCCTGCTCCCTGACCTGCTTGAGTTCCAGTCCTGACTTCCTTTGGTGATGAACAGCCATGTGGAAGTGTCAGCTGAATAAACCCTTTCCTCCCCAACTTGCTTCTTGGTCATGGTGTTTGTGCAGGAATAGAAACCTGTACTAAGTCAGGTAGATAGGGGACTAAAGCATAGTTACCATTATGTGATTTGCCCAAGGAAAGGAGCCAGGAAGTATCAGTTAGGAAGTGCCAATTCAGTCAGATAGCATTGCATAAAAAGATGAATACGAGACAGGTTGCACAAATAGTGGTGGAAATTCAAAGCCCAGAAAGTGGAAGTTATGGTGCCATAAAGACCCCAGTGTTGCACAAAACAGGTGCCACTGAAGCCATAAAAGGTGAGAAGAAGATGAATATGTGATGGGATTGAAGACCTAGTTCTTAGCAAGGTTTTAAGAAAGAAATGGATGGGAGGGTGTTTCTATATTAAAAAAAAAAAACTGTTTGGGAAACAGTAGCTTGGTCTGCATTAAGATGCTTTCACCAGGGGCTGCATACGTTTTGTTGTTACCTGAGCAAAACAGGGTACAGTAAGTTTATTCTTTTGGTAGAGGTCGTCTGATAGCATGTCCTCATTGGAAACAATGTTCTCACATATAGAAATGATACAGTAAGTTTTATTGCAGAATTACTTAAAGGGACATCATTGCAGTCTGGTAGGTGAAAGGTCTCCATAACGTCTCTCATTAAAAACAAACTTCGAATTTGACCTTCAAGCGGTCTTTGTATGAGGGAGTCTATCAATCCCACATGAAGTGCCTTTTATGAGGAAAATAGCTGGTAGCTATAGAAATAAGCCCCTCCCCTTAAATTTGTCATCTTATTGTATGTAGAGTGTTTATAAGCTGAAATGTTTCAATTCCAATGAAATATCCTTAAGTGTAAATTGATTAAGCCACTCCAAGCTCATGTGTATATGACAGTAGTTCCAAAGCCCTATACTTGAAACTTGATAGTCCACACCAGGTTTTTTTTTTTTTTTTTTTTTTTTTTTTGCCAATTTTTCAAACTATTGGTTTTTTTTTTTTTTTTTTTTTTTTTTTTTCGGAGCTGGGGGAACCTTTTTCAAACTATAAATCCCAACCCCAAGGTATTTTTAACCTTCTGGAATAATGTTTTTCTTAATCTGGGGGTATTAAAATGCACACTACCCTTCTTAGTCTTTTCCTGACAAAATTAAATATTGACCTGAAACTCTTAGTGTTTACCCCCATGGTTAAAAACACCCCAACGACCCTGAATTTTCATAGTTAGACTGACTTTCAAATTTGGGGATAGGTAGAAACATTGTTTAACTTGGAAAAGAATACTTTTTTTCTTTGTTAATCAGTGACTAATTTCACAGTTAGGCATGGAGGCAGAAAAGGACCATACAAAGATGGAAACAGTTGTTGGACCCCAGAGTACTACTGAGGATCAGACGAGGACACAGGGCTAGTCACTGCTGCACCGTGGGTGTGCAACCTGCATCACACACTCAGGCACAGGCCAACTGAAATCTGGTCACTCTCCAGGACTTTACTCTTTATTGAGGGAGAAAGAAGTATTACTATTGAGAATGTCTGAGACTAGGGACTCAAATTCATGCTATAAGCAAGTGGAATGAGTAAGAATGGGACATAAGCTAGATTAGCAGCAGGCTTGACCAATCAGGAGACAGGTAGATGGAGATGACAAAACAAAAACATTATATAAGTATTTGGGGATAAAGCTATGTATTTAAATACTTTAGGTGGATGTATGTAGGGTTTTTTTGATAGTGAGTTTGAGAGACAGAAAACTAGAAGTTTTCCATTAGTGAAGAGCCAAGTTCACAAGCAGCCCAGCAGCAGCAACGCTTCGTATCAGATTACAGAATCAGTAGTAGGTAGGTTGGCATGTCGTTGGGTAGATTCAAAAAGTGCAAGAGCTAGGATTATGCTGGAACAGTGTATGCCGCATTTCCACAGTTCCAGTATGAGTATATCCACTCTTCAAGTTTAGTTAGAAGTCTTGATATACTTTGTGGAAATCACAGGCTGTATGATTGGAGACAGGGTATGGAACTTTCCTCCTCATGGATAGAGCCAGGTTGTAGAGGATATTCTGTGAGGAAGGAATGTTGTCCATATGAACTTAGATGCAGAGTCTTGGAAATGAGGGAAAGGCATCAATCATGAAGGAGAGATTCAGCTGTCACTAAGAGTTCTGTCTGTCCATCACAAGAGGTATTTGGTGAAATCCAATCCCACCCCCAACCCACCCCTAGTTTTGTCCCCATTTCCCCACAGGAGACCTCACTGGAAGTAGCTGCCCATCCTGAGGACCATTCATGGACAAAATTCACAGACCTGAGAGATCGACTAACTTATAAAGTCTCTGCTCTGAGAATGTCCCTTTGTAAAGGAAGTATAGCTCGTCCTGCTGATGTGACAAATGTCATGAACTCCTCTGAGAATCTCCACTGTAATCTCTGAGGAAGGTGAATGACTGATGGAGTGACAAGAATCACAATGAGAGACCCCGCCCAGCTAGGTTCTAGAGAGGGAGCAAGGAAGAAAAAGATTTAGCCACCATTTGATTTCTGGGTTAGAATAGTAGAGGGCCTCTCTCTGTCTTAGGTGTGGGTATCATTGGAGCTTCAGGGTTGAAATTGAGCCAAAGTTCTAATGTTCTGCATCTGGGAAGCATTTCTGTATGAAGAAGAAAATCCTTATTGAGAAACTATCACCCAGTAATATGTCATAAGGTCTTAGCTCTAATAGGGTTTCTTGGTGTGGTGAATGAATGGGCCAGCTACTTTAGAGTTTGGCTATACTTTCCATTTAGTTCTTTAAGATCATAAAGATGGTAAAAATTAATCAGTTATTTTTTTACTGTCGAGGTCAGTTGAGGGTCTGGTCTACAAGGATCAGTTAATAATATGGAAAACTCTTGGCTTCTTGAGCCTTAGAAAATTGTGTTATATGCTAAGATGGATCAGGGTCTTTCTGACCATTCTGCCTTCTTTGAATAAATGAGGACCGTGTCCTGACTCCCCCTGTAGAATGTACGCTGATTAGAGTTCAGCCTCTGTGTCTCTAACACCTCACCGATGCATGTACTAGAAGAGCGGAGTTCTTAGAAAGAAGTCCTGTTGTCCCCTGGAGCCTAGTTGACCTTGGAAGGTAAGGCCTGAACTATTGGCTGTCATTTTGTCCTCTTGTCCACGTAGACATATGCTTTCAAGTATGGTTAATAAATACCTAGAAGGTTAATTACCTTTGGTCTGGCATATTTACCCTTTCAAAAAATGATTTTTATACTTGAAAGTATTGATAATTGCATCATTTCTTTCTTTACTCTCTCTAACCATTCCCATGCCCTTCAAATTCATGGCCTCTATTTCTGTGGAAAAAAAATATATATACACAGACACACAAAGGGATAATAAAAATGTAAGCAATTTTCTTGCATGAAATCTCCGGTTAATGGATAGCGCTAGGAAGGATACTATAATGTGAAGTAAACCAGACCCAAAAGAGACATGCCACTGTTCTCTTTCATCTCTGGTACATAGCTCCCGACTTCAGATGTGAGTGTAACCTGGAGTAACTGTAGAAACCAGGAAAGCAGGGGGGACAATGACGTGGGGGAAGCAATGGAGAGGGAAATAGCAGGGTGTCGGTGGTTCGAAGGGGAGAATGGGAAAGACAGTGGATTTAATTAGGGAGGGGAAGAGATAAAGAAGAAGGGAGGTAAAAATAGCAGTAAGTCTGTCTGAAAGGAATCATTATATACCTAAGTTATATAAAATGCATATGAGTCAGTGTATACTTATACATATAGAGTATAAATGAAAATTTTCCATCTGGGCTGACAATACTCCCTCCAAGAGCTGACAAAGAACCCCAAAACCAGGCCTGAGAAGATCCCTTTTGAGTTGTTGGTCAGGGAAGCCCAAGAGACTCCCCAAACGTTATGTGGTATTGCTGTTGCTTTTGGTTGCTCTCAGAGGTGGAAGGTAAGCCCATTTCTGAAGGCACTATGCACTTTGGACACTGGACCGGAAGCACCGAAGCAGGATGTGAACTGAAAGCCTTTTCCTCAAGGACTAGCTTTTATGATACCAGAAGGTCCTATGTGAACTTCCAAAGGAGAGACGCAGCACTGAACTTTTGTACAGTATTTAGATGAAGCTTGGGCAAAAATCAATCTTTAAAACAAATCAGGATGTTGTTAAGACTCAGCTGTCCTCATTATGCTGAACACACGCACTGTTTTTAAAAGCCAGTTCTAGATTCTATGATGAGCAGAACAATAACTTAAGAGAACACCATTGATTTTTAAAAAGGATGGCACTGTGGCCTTAGAGATTTTAATAACCTTTTGATCATCCTGCACACCATATCAAAGCCTCATCTTTTACCTTGTGTGACCTACCCAGAACTTTTTTTTTTTTTATTATTATTAACTTGAGTATTTCTTATATACATTTAGGTGTTATTCCCTTTCCGGTTTCTGGGCAAACATCCCTTCCCCCCTCCCCCTTCCTTATGGGTGTTCCCCTCCCAACCCCCCCCCCATTTCCCCCCTCCCCCCAACAAAAACTTTTTCACTGGGGGTTCAGGCTTGGCCGGACCCAGGGCTTCCCCTTCCACTGGTGGTCTTACTAGGATATTCATTGCTACCTATGAGGTCAGAGTCCAGGGTCAGTCCATGTGTAGTCTTTATTAGGTAGTGGCTTAGTCCCTGGAAGCTCTGGTTGCTTGGCATTGTTGTTCATATGGGGTCTCGAGGCCCTTCAAGCTCTTCCAGTTCTTTCTCTGATTCCTTCAACGGGGGTCCTATTCTCAGTTCAGTGGTTTGCTGCTGGCATTCGCCTCTGTATTTGCTGTATTCTGGTTGTGTCTCTCAGGAGCGATCTACATCCGGCTCCTGTCGGTCTGTACTTCTTTGCTTCATCCGTCTTGTCTAATTGGGTGGCTGTATATGTATGGGCCACATGTGGGGCAGGCTCTGAATGGGTGTTCCTTCAGTCTCTATTTTAATCTTTGCCTCTCTCTTCTCTGCCAAGGGTATTCTTGTTCCCCTTTTAAAGAAGGAGTGAAGCATTCACATTTTGATCATCCGTCTTGAGTTTCATTTGTTCTAGGCATCTAGGGTAATTCAAGCATTTGGGCTAATAGCCACTTATCATTGAGTGCATACCATGTATGTCTTTCTGTGATTGGGTTAACTCACTCAGGATGATACTTTCCAGTTCCAACCATTTGCCTACTAATTTCATAAAAGTCGAATTTGTTTTTGATAGCTGAGTAATATTCCATTGTGTAGATGTACCACATTTTCTGTATCCATTCCTCTGTTGAAGGGCATCTGGGTTCTTTCCAGCTTCTGGCTATTATAAATAAGGCTGCGATGAACATAGTGGAGCACGTGTCTTTTTTATATGTTGGGGCATCTTTTGGGTATATGCCCAAGAGAGGTATAGCTGGATCCTCAGGCAGTTCAATGTCCAATTTTCTGAGGAACCTCCAGACTGATTTCCAGAATGGTTGTAGCAGTCTGCAATCCCACCAACAATGGAGGAGTGTTCCTCTTTCTACCATCCTCGCCAGCATCTGCTGTCACCTGAGTTTTGATCTTAGCCATTCTCACTGGTGTGAGGTGAAATCTCAGGGTTGTTTTGATTTGCATTTCCTTATGACTAAAGATGTTGAACATTTTTAGGTGTTTCTCAGCCATTCGGCATTCCTCAGCTGTGAATTCTTTGTTTAGCTCTGAACACCATTTTTTTAATAGGGTTATTTGTCTCCTGTGGTCTAACTTCTTGAGTTCTTTGTATATTTTGGATATAAGGCCTCTATCTGTTGTAGGATTGGTAAAGATCTTCCCCAATCTGTTGGTTGCCGTTTTGTCCTAACCACAGTGTCCTTTGCCTTACAGAAGCTTTGCAGTTTTATGAGATCCCATTTGTCGATTCTTGATCTTAGAGCATAAGCCATTGGTGTTTTGTTCAGGAAATTTTTTCCAGTGCCCATGTGCTCCAGATACACTCAAACTAATAGAAGTTTTACCATCTCTTAATAAGGTTGTTTCATCCAAGGAGGTGAAGAGGGCACTAGGTAGACACTAGAAAGGAGTGAGCAAAACTTGAAGTTTCCTAGTGACAAAAGAGGGGACACTAAAGTATTTGGTCTACAGATTTCCTTCAACTCTCATTCCATGACACAAGGCTTCTGGTCAGTTTCCGAGTGGCAAATGTAGAACTGAGTAAGAGACACAAGCACACAATGGGAATGCAATTACCCCAAGTGCTGTGTCAGGAATTACAACTCTGTTCCATTATGTCAGGGGCGGTGTGTGAGTGTGAGTGTGTGTGTGTGTGTGTGTGTGTGTGTGTGTGTGTGTGTGTGTGTGTGTGTTGTGGTGCCAACAGAGGCTGAAAGTCATCTGATTGGAGGGTTCAGCTATCCCATTGGTCCTGGGTCCGCTTCATTTCTCAGGATAGTCCTGTTACACTTGGCTACGTCATGGGCAAACCTCCAGGGCTGCCTCTTCTTCTGGTATGCTTGTTTCCAACAGCCTAATCTCTGGCAGATCTGACAGTTGCCTGTTTCTGTTGGCAGGGTATCCAGGAGATGGATTTATCTCTCCTATTCTTGTGCTTTTTCTTCAGGCTTTTATTCCCTCTTCCTTCCTCTAACCCCTTTTTTTCTGATATTGATTGTAATCAATGGAAGTGATTACTTCTGGCAACTGTCCAGAGCTGACTGGGCAATGAGTTTATCGTTAAGAACTGTCCATCCTTCTATGCTATCATAACTTAGTAGGATATTCTTTTACTCTCCCCAAGAAGGCAGGAGGATTCTCCTGTACCCCTGATGCATGGTAACCAGTTTACTGTGAGTGAGGAGCTTCCAGCCATTTTTATATCCACCAGGCAGACGAGGAGGGATGGCTCATTCTCCAAGGTCTCCTAAGCCCCACTCGGTACTTGTAAGGAATGCTAAAGCCCCAAGAGGGACTGGAATCCACGACTTATCTTCAAAGACTCTTTATTTCTACGAACTTTTTAAGGCCTGTCCTTCAAGTCCAACGTCTGCCTTAGGTGCCGGAGAACCTCTGTACTTTTCAGGGATGTTTGAAAATTTGCCCAGGTCTTTTTATCTGGTTTAAATCTCACATGGAGAACGAGATAAGTATTTGAGTCAAGCCAAGCCCTCCTACTGTAGACAGATGAATTCTCATGATAAACTGGCACGCTCCCTAGCCCATTCATACAGTGTTCCTTAGTGCATGCGTACTCTGCTTCTAGTGCCGAGGCAAGAGTGGCTGCACAGGGGGTCCATTTAACATTTGAGACATGGATCACATTGGTTCCTCAGGACATAAATGAAACAGTTTTAATTCATCTGGCAAAATGAATTCGGTTACTGAATGGTGTTAGAACTTAAGCTACTTTTTAGAGGCCACCTTTTTCTACCCCAGCTTATACTGGGGCCAAGCTGTAATGTGAAAGAAAAGGTCACTTTTTAAAGATTTCTGGGCCACATTTATTCTAGTTCTTCAGAATGGGTGTTTGGTGCAATAGCCCAGTCACCCATGTGCAAGGGAAGGGAGAAGGAGTGAGTGGTGTTGGCAGTCCTAGGGTAGGCTCCTAGGGTAGGCTCCTCCATGTTTGGTCCCCTTTAGGGCACAGTTGTATGCTCCCCCAAGAGGCTGTTAGGGCCCCATGAGATATCCAAGGAGTTTTGTGTTCCAGTAGCAACCGGTTTCTTTGCTTTGCGTTCCCTTTGCTTCCCTTTGCTTCCCTCCTCCTCATGCTTGAGCTATCCTCCAAGACATGCACCAGCTAATTCCAAGCTAAGCTTTAGTCCCAGGGAGTTCCTTCTGAAAGGCTGGTCCCACCTTTCAGATGATGTAGAACTAGTGCTAGAGAATGCTGGGCCTGGTGGCTTAGGTCTAGTCATAGGACAGCTAGTAACAGCTAGTCAATGTCAAATGACAACAGGGAGGGTACTAGAAACAGGAGAAACCCTCCCTAGAGGGATGCAACTCCTTTCTCTCTTCAGCACTCCCCAAGCAGTGTGGCCTTTTAATGAGTCCTGACAATGGGGGAAAATTCTTATTCCTAATTCTCTTAAAGTCATTATTGTTTGTTCCCTGTTAATGGTATGTAGGCCCGGAGCCATATGGAAATTTGACAATAGAAGAGAGGTTTTTTTTTTTTTTTTGGTAAAAAATAAGACTCATTTTGTAGACCTGAGAATAAATGTCATCAAGATCATATCCTGTAATAGCTGGTTATCTCTCCATGCAACCAAAGCACCAATTGAATAGTCAGCTCAGAGCGTTCTTCATGTCTTTCAGAACATGAACATGAAAACAACCTTCATCTGGGGCAATATATAGGGAAAGAAACAAGACAACTTCCTATGATCTTACAGTGTCTGTTGTATTTTGCATGGGTTGGGTTTTTCCTTTTTTCCGTGTGCTCCGACAGTCCCGTCCTTCCCCCTTCACCTCCTTTTGTCCTTAAGTGGTTTGTGTGTCATACAAAACCTACGACAGACAAACATGAGGACCTGTGTAGTATTTGTCTGCGTGAGTCTGGCTGATTCACTTAGTGTATTGTTTCAATTTGCACCCACTTTTCTACAGATGACTATTTTTTCTTTTTATGGATGAAAATGGCACACTTTGAACTCTCACTTCTATCGTTGGCCACCCATGTTGATTCTGTGCCGGCTATTGTGAACAGTGTTTAATAAGAACTGACACAAAGCATTTCTGGGTCACATTGACTTGGTGGCCTTTGAGTGAACACCAGGTAGTGGTACCAATGGGCCATATGGTAGATTTAGTTTTTTCTTTGCTTTGTTTTTTATAAATGTATCATGTGTCTGTTTTTATATGAGTATGCACAAATGTGTTAGAGCACACGTGTGGACGTCAGAGGACAACCTATGGGAATTGGTTACCTCCTTTTGCCATGTGAGTCCTGGGGATTGAACTCAGATCGTTAGGCTTTGGCAGCAAGCACTTTTACTGGCTGAGCCATCTCACTGGTCCTCTTTTCAGACTTTCATTGACAAACTTTTGTATTGCTAATCCATGGTGATTAGAGTAGCATACATCCCATCAGTGCTATAGAAGGCATTGCTCTCTGTGGTGGTTAGGGTAGTGTACACTCCATCAGTGCTATAGAAGGCATTGCTCTCCGTGGTGGTTAGAGCAGTGTACATCCCATCAGTAATATAGAAGGGCCTCTTTTGCACGCATCCTTGATGGTATTCATTTGTTTTCTTAATGGCTGCCATTCTGACTGGGGCAAAACAGAATCTGAATTAGTTTTGATTTTCATTTTCTGATGGCTAATGAGGCTGAACATCTCTCATTGTTCATTGGCCATTTTATCTCATCTCTTGAGAACTGTTTATTAATCTCTCTTGAGTTTTGTTGTTGCTGTTGCTCTACAGCAAGCTGCTATAGTAGAACTTTTTCCTCTGGGCATAGCATGGTTACCACCTTGGAGTAGACACTACCTCATCCAGGTAAGAATCGAGTAGACTAATACAGAGATGACTAGGTCTATGGCTGTGGTAATGGAAGTGTTGATACTGTAGTGTGTGTGTGTGGGGGGGGTTGAGAATAGGGTAGGGATGCTCATTATAGAACACATGGAATAAGAGGTTTACTGAGAGGGAGACTCGATAATGATCTTCTGGGAGGTGGTCCTGCACGGCGAGGTGAAACACTGCACTAATGCATCTGTCTTGATGACAGCCACACTCCTGTAAGTAACCTTCACCTGTGCCCCGTAAGGAAACCGGGCAAAGTCACTTGCTGTCCAAGTAGGACTTCCATGAGACTGTCGTTTGCCCTACTGATGGTGTTCTGTCTGCATGGATAAACTTCTCCAACTCTGGACTCATGGCCAGACCTGCAGAGCCCAGTGTAAAGTCCCCTGTTAGACTCATAAGACACAAACAAGGACACAAACAGGAGATTGAAGATAGCTTCTGTGTTCCCTCTGACCATAATGGATTAGAGCTAGAAATAGACAAACAGAATTATAGAATATAGGCATAGAGATGAAATAATACACCATTCAGTGATGAAGGAGATTGGCAAATAAGAATTATTAAAAATTCCTAGGACCAAATGAAAACATAATTTATAAAATGTATAAGACGAAAGTAAAAGCAGTTCTGAGAGAAAGTTCGTACCTATACACGCCTGGGTTAAAAGAAATAAATATCACGAATATTAGGCCTTAGGGTTTCAGAAAAGCAAGAGCAATTCAAACCCAAAAGCAACTGATGAAACGAACTATGAAGATGGGGCGTCATGGGGTAACCGGCCACTTTCGGACTGAATCTGTTTTAAGAAAGTTGCATGGGCTTCTGAGAAAGATGATCTCTAGATGTCTGTTAGGACCATTTGATACGTAATGTCATTTAACTCATAGTTCTGGTTTTTTTCTTTATTGTTTTTTTTTTTTTGGCCTGGCCTGTCTGTTGGTAAGACTTGGGTATTGAAGTCACCCACTATTAAATTGTGTTAGGGTTCATCTGTGACTTTATTTCTAATACTATTTGTTATATAAATTGGGTGTACTCATTTTGGTACATATATTCAGAATTATAACATCATCTTGATCAGTTATTCTTTGATAGTGTGATGTGACTAGTTTTCGATGGAAGTCTATTTTGCCAGCTGCTAGCACAGTCACTTTTATTCATTTGCTAATTGCAATCACTTAGAATACCTCCTTCTCCGTTTTTTACACTATGACAGGCATATTTATTAGAGGTAGCAAGTAGATTGGTTATTTGTTTTTTTTTTTAGTACAATTTGCTTGTTTCTATCTTTTGAACTGGTAATTAATATCATTAATAGAGTTACTTAAAGGTGCATTTTTGACATTTCATTAGTTTTATTTACTGTTTAGTTTGATCTAGGAATAAACTCATTTTCTTATGATTTAATGATGATATGAATATCCTGAAATAAGCTTCCATATTAAATTGGAACTCACATCCTAAAATCCTCTCCAGTACCGATTGGGTGACGTATGTTAACCAGCATAGCTTGTAGTTGTGAAATAGTGTTTTAGTGTTAAAGTACTGAAATTCAGCCTATGAGAAGTTATTTTAAATAGGTTCTGCCTTCCTATCCCATATTTCTATTTTATTGGCTTCATAGTTTTTCCTTAGTGCCTTCTCCTGTAGTTATGCATTCCCAAAGCCTCTTCCCTTCTTATGAGATGTCCTTAAAGACAAGATTCTGACACTTAGCATTACTATTCCTGACACAGCAGGATGACCTGCTTTAGTTGTGTAGAGAGGCAACGGAAGTCCTTTTTCTAGGCTAGATACTGCCTTGAATCTTAACAAGTCCACCAGCTAGGAGTGCTGCTGCCTTACCATGCTTTAGGCGAATACGCATTTCAGGGCAGCACAGGCTTTAAGATGTTATTCTCAGTTAACAGTTAGGGCTACTTGCCTTGTGTTTTCCAACATAATCACACTTGTAAAAGGTAAAAGGTCTTGGCATTCTGAGTCTGTTCGTTTTGCCACCGCGCCCTTCAGAGAGTAAGCTGAACAAAATTCAAAAGCAAAGCCAAACGAAAGCAACAGCGTTATACTGATGAAGTAAGGCACTTGTGTGGATGTCACAGTATTTAGTCCTGGTATAGTTTTGATATCTGCACGCTGCTCTGTAGAAGGCACTTGTGCGGATGTCACAGTATTTAGTTCCTGGTATAGTTTTGGTATCTGCATGCTGCTCTGTAGATTTTACACCTCTGTAGCTTTTTAAAAACATCTCTTTAACAGCCATACTGTTTTGTATCTTTAATTTTGAGAATTGTTTCTTGAGAATCACTTTTTACTTTTTCTTACTAGAGTAAAAGAGGCAGAAATTCATATGTGTGTCTGCAATCATCACGCTTTTCCTCCAACCTGTTCTCTCCCCTCTTCTATTCCTTCTCTCACTTAAGTCATTTTATTTTGAGACTATAATCATCACGTTTCTCTTCTTCCCTTTCCTCCCTCCAAGCCCTCCCATAAGTTCCACTTCCTCTCTGTCAATTTCATGGATCTTTTATAATTAATCATTATTGCGTTCATATTTGTATATGTGTATACATATACATTCCTAAACATTACCTGCTCATTCTGTATAATGGTACTTACGTGTAAGTTTTCAGTGCTGATCACTTGGCACTGGCCGACCAGTTGTGCTCTTCCCGCAGTAAGACCCTTTCTACCCCTGCTGGTACCCTTAATTGCCTGGAGTTCTTTGTATGTGGCTGAGGCATCAAGGGATTTCCTCAGCCCACTTTGGCAGGTCCGTTGGTGTTGTCTTCTTCAGCTAATGTATGGGCGGTTGTTTTAGAAAGACTATACGGTAGCCTCCGACATCACGACATTACAGGGAGAGGCATTTTACAGCAAACTCTCTTATCTCCTGGCTTTTACCATATTTCTGCCGCCTCTTTAGCAATGTTTCCTGAGCCTTAAGTGCAGGAGTATTTTGTAGGTATATCCACTGTGGCTGGGCTCCACTACTCTGCACTTTGACTGCTTGTAGTTTTCTCTGGTGATCTTCATCTGTTGAAAGACTTGTTTGATAAGGGGGGAGGATTACACTTTTTGTGGGTACAGGGACAGATACTAAGATTGTTGTTAGGAATTATGCTCACTTAGTAAAGTAGGGGTTGTAGATTCTCTTCTGGTAGCAAGTGAGCTACGTTTCTTGTACCGGGCAAGGTACCTCTTTCGTTGAGAGTGTCTTAAGTCTAATTAGGGGACCATTTGTTACTGCCAAGGTGTGTGTGGCACTGGTGCTCCTATAGTGCCATGCTGGCCATTGACATCATAGTTGGGTAGGATTTTCCTGGCTTCATTTCTTGAGTGTTGTCTGCTGTTACCATGAGAGCTAGGGAGAAGGCATTTAGGTTAGTTCCAGGTCATGGGTCTCTGAGCTCTGTTTCAGAAGCATGGAGTGTCTTCAGCAAATGGGGTTAAATGGAGTTACTTTCCACCTCTGAGGGGCAACCAAGGATAGCTGACAGCAATAGGCTGTGTGTTAGGGAGGCTCTTGAACAGTACTGGCCCACAACTGAGAAGGAGGTCTCTCACTTGGTACTGGGGACTTTGTTAGGTGGTTCTTTGGCTCTTGGTGGGTAGTTTTGTCAGCCCAGATAAGAAAAATTCATTAAAAGTTTCTTTGCATATTTATTCAAAGAATTACACGTGTTACATGGTTTTCCTTCTTTTTAAAAAGCAAAGTAGTTTACAGTATGATTCTGTATTCCGTTTCCAGACTTCTTGTTGTTGTTTTATCTTCCTTTCTCCTTCTGTATTTACTTCCCTGTCCACTCCCTAGAGAACCCCTCTTCTCATTTCTCCTATCAAATCGTTTGTACCCCTCTATTCCCTTTCTGTGGTTACCTGCCATATGACCCAAAAGACCCTATATTCCTCATTTTCTAACTCAGACTGCTTACACCCTGCTATTTTCCTCTCTTGTTCTCCAGCTCTCCCAGCTCCCCCAGGTCCCCTATCCTGGCAATGGTCCTGTTTCACCCATCTGTAGTTACTCCAGACTATATACTCAGGTCAGAAAAGTTTGAGCTAGGAGCCTCCAATAGAGAGAACTTGGGACTTTTTTGGGGGGGGGTCTTATCATTTAATACGATCTCTTTTATTTCTGTCCCTTTACCTGTTCATGCTTTCAAATGTACCACATTTTAATTACACATTTGTTGCTTGAAGAACTTTTAGGTTCTTTCCATTTCCTTGATATTGAGGACAGAACAGCAGTGGACATGGCAGAGCAAGTGTCTAGGGAGTAGGACGTGGAGTCCCTTTGTCATATGCCCCAGAGTGGTATACCTGGATCACAGGTAGATTTATGTTTAACTTTCTGAGAGAATTCTATAGGAATTTCCACAGGGACTGCACAGGTTGCAGTCCCACCAGTAATGATTTGAGGGTTCCCTTCTCCCAATTCCATCAGTATTTGTTGTTGAATATTTTATTGATTTTACCATTCTGATGAGAAAATAAACTTTCAAAGTTCTGGTTTATATTTTCCTAGTTGATAGCAAAGATAAATATTTTTATATATTTCTCTTTTTTTCTTCTTTTGAGTGGGTTATGGGCTCTGGTACAGATAGTTCCACAATGGCTACCAGTGAACAATCCAGTATTTGTTCAGTCCATGAACCTGGACATCTCAGCTGGTCTTCACTATGTGCTGGGATCCTGAAGACAGGCTCTAATTACAGTGAAGAAATGGGCTTGCCAACAAGAGCAGCAGGGAGAGAGAGAGGGAGAGGAAGATGGAGATGGAGAGGGAGAAGGAGGGAAGGAGGGAGGGAGAGGGAGGGAGAGGAAGAGAGAGGGGAAGAGAGAGAGAGAGAGAGAGAGAGAGAGAGAGAGAGAGAGAGAGAGAGAGATGTGAGGGAGAGGGAGAGAAAGGAGAGAGAGGTAAAGAGAGGAGAGAACATCCCTTTTCCGTGTCCTTTATCTAGGCTGCCACCAGAAAGTGTGACCAAGATCAAAGCTGGATCATCTCACTTCAAAAGATCTGGATTAAGGTTTATCTTCTCACCTCAAAAGTTTGTTGTTAAGAGTCGGTCTTCCCACTTTGAATGATTTAATTAAGAAAAAACAATCCCCTCACAGGTGTGCCCAGCCTCTTGCGTTTTACTTAATTTCAGATGTAGTGAAGTTGACAACCAAGAGTAGCCACCACAGGTCACCTCTTATCAACTTGACACAAACCACATCTCCTTATTTTGTGATTGATTTCCAAATGAAAATAATAACTGGGTCACAATAATGTAAAACATGATGTAATGATCCCATGCACAATTGCAAATGCATTATGTATCTAACCAGGTCATAATTATGTCTAACATCTACAGCTGCAAACATACTATACATTTAGAATGTGTGGCAATGTCTCTTGAGAGGCATTCTTTTAGTATATCAAACAAATATAACCACTTATATTCTCTCAATTGATGTCACATCTCATAATAAAGAAATTGAGGAAAGAAAACACAGATATCTGTACAATGCATTCTTATATGACAGAAACATTCTTGTCAGTTATAACTCATTTCTATAACGAGTCACATGGCTTTACTGTTATTTCTAGCTGCATTCCTCAACTACCCATTCTGTATTTCTACCATCCTTGGCAATACTTCATTCCTGATGGGTTTACGCCATTTCTCATCTTGCCTGGATTAGGCTTCTGTAGTTTTTCATTAATTACAGGACATAATAGCACCAAGAAGTGCTCAGAAGGATGTCCTGTACTCCAGACACAGCCTTTCTCATCTCCATTGTGAAGAAGCAATCTACTTCCTCATGGTAATCTGGATCAATCACTCCTCCTCATGCTGTTATCCCTGTCTTAGCCTTTGGCGTAAGGACACCAGAAGCTCAATGTGGCCAGGGGAAGTCTGAGCTTCCAGTTCAATGGAATACTTGTTGTGTTTCTTGGCAGGAGCACACCTCCTTCTGGAACCAAAATTTCTAGTCCGGCAGAATTTAAGGTCACAGAAACAGGAAGGGAGAATTTTCCTGGTAGATCACAAGGTGTAATAATGAAATGGAAATATTCCCTTTTCTACCTGTTGATTCCTGAACCCATGGATCCAGGCTATTGGAAAAGCTGTACCATATATTGGACACTGATTCAAAGCATATGCACGGTCTGGAGATACCTGCCGTGAGCTATCCATCCTGTTGCTGCCTGATTGGCACTGAACTGTGCCGTCAAAAGGCCGTTACATCCTTCTGTCAGTCCATCTGCTTCAATATGGTGGGAAATATGGTAATAGCAGTGGATTCCATGATTGGGGGCACACTGTCTCACTTCTCTGTGAAGTAAGTTTATTAGGTAGAAGCTGTCTTAGAGTTTCTATTGCTGTGAAGAACCATTATGACCACAGCACCTCTTACAAAGGAAAGCATTTAATTGGGACTGGTTTACAGTTTGTGAGGTTTAGTCTGTTATTGTCATGGCAGGAAGCATGGTGACACGCAGACAGGCATGGTACTGGCAATGTAGCTGAGAGTTCTACATCTGGGTCTGCACATAGCAGGAAGTGACTGCTGCACCGGACATGGCTTGAGCATCTGAGACCTCAAGTCCACTTCCTGTAATCACTTCCTTCAACAAGGCCACACCTACTCCAACAAGGCCACACCTCTAATAGTGCCATTTCCCATGGGCCCATGAGGGCCATTTTCTTTCACACTACTACAGAAGCAGTACTGTTTGGAACACCATGACACTGGGTGAGTCATTTTGTAAGTTCACAGATGGTAGTTTTGATAGAAGCATTAGATTCAGTGACCAAAATAAGTATCCACTCAGTAAAGACATGGTACTGTGCTTCCCGTGGATGTAATGGTCCAATGGAGTGAAGCTGCCACCAGGTCACTGGCTGGTCACCTCGGTGTGGTGTTCTATGTCTGGCTCAGTTTTGATCTCTGCTGTTGCGTCATCTGTCACTTAGCAGCAGCTGTCACCTGCTCTGCCTTAGGGGGTGGCAGTTCATGTTGTCAAGCCCATGGATATCCTCCATCTTTGCCACCGTGGCCTCTTTGTTCATGGGTCCCTTGGGCAATGACAAGGCATGGCTGAGGAAAGAGGCTTTTTATTGACTGGGTCATCCTATCTACTTAGTTATTGAACTTCTCCACTGCTGACGAGCACTTATATGAGTCACAGTATCTTCGTACCCTTCACCCATCTGCAGGGATCTGTCCACAGGATTCTTCCCCAGATGTCTTTCTTAGCAATTGTCCAGTTATGCTGACAATCAAGCTAATCTATTTGCTACAGCTCATGAATCAGCAAACATCTGACCATTTTTCTAATAAAATGTAAGACCAAGTACACTGACTAGAGGTCCGCCCACTCTGAAGATGTGACGATTCACTTCCCCAGTCTCTTTCAGGATTATCCCAGAGCAGGGCTGTAGCTGTCCATTTCTGGGTGACGCCTGCGTAATGTGCAGAACCATCAATAAATCGGGCCCTAGGCTTCCCTTCCCCAGTCATGAAACCTGCCCCTGAGATCAAACTTGGGAATGGAAGACAGTAGATCATGAGTAGAAACCATAGGCATTTGAGGAGCTCCATGTTGCTTGCTTGTGTCTTCAGGACCTGCTAAGGCAGGCTCACGTAGACACTGCTTCTGTTTGATAATGGGCTGCTTCGGTGCACATCCTGTTTGTGGCTTGGTGGGTCGAATACCCAGCTCAAGATGACAGCTCAGGTTGCGTGTTAACTTGGTGGCCCATTGTCAAATGGTCAGTTTCAACTAAGGCCCAAAGGCTGATGAAGGGCTCTTTAAAGGGACAATATTTGTCTGCGTATGATTGTAGAGCTTTGATCCAAAACCTCCAAATTTTCTTCTGTGCTTCTCCTCTAGGGGTTGCCAGTGGCTTCAGATAGCATTCCAGTCTGCTTCTACTGCTTCAAGTGCTCTTAGATCTCGGGGTCATGTGAGTAGCCTGGTAGAGCAGCCCGCACAGGAGCCTGGGACTACTGAAGACCTTCTGTTCCAGGCCCATTCAAAGCTAGCAGTTTCCGAGTCACGTGGTGTACTGACCAGAGTAACACACCCAAGGGAGGAGTGTGCTGTCTCCAGAATCCACATAGGCCCACTAAACGTGCTTCTTTCTTGGTGGCGGGAGGGGCCAGATACAATGACTTATTATTTATTTTAGAAGGAATATCTCTGCATGTCCCACACTACTGGATGCCTAAGGGTTTTACTGAGGTAGAGGGTCCTTAAAGTTTGGTTGGGTTTATTTTCATCTCTGATGTACATATGTGTTACTGACAAGTCCAAAGTGATTACTGCCTTCTGTTTGCTTGGTCTAATCAGCACAATCTTAGCAGTCTAGTAATCCTGTCAGTCTAGTGGACCAATGGGAAATTTTGGGGAAGAGACAGACTATCAAGATATCTTCAAACTCACTCGTGCCATGGGCAGGGAGCACTGTAGGGTTACTAGATCCTTGAAGTAAGGCTGTGAGGATAGACAGCGGCCTTGCCACTGAGCAGTTGCCTCTGGTGGTCTTTATGGACAGCATTTGTTAGCTCAATGGCTGCATCCCACGTAGGAGATGTGTTGATCTGCTCGAGTGAGGGCACTGCGACTGATGCAGCCTGCTGTGGGGGTCAGTACTTGATACGTTTTTGCGAGGTGACTGTCATTCTCCAGGACCCATCCACCCGTCCTCTGCACTGGCCAGATGGGAGAGTGGTGTGGAGCTACACCGCGACGGCTGCAGTGACTCCTGCAGTCCCTCCTGGGCTGTGGCAGTGCCTTTGACTCGCCGTTTTCCTTGACAGAGGAAGCACCCGTGGCTTCCATTTGACTTTTTCCAACCGTAATAGCCCTCATTCCGTAGGTCAGGGAACCAATGTGAGAATCCTGCCAACTTCTAAGTCTATCTATCCCAATTACACATTCTGCAACTGGGGAAATAACTAACGGATTAATTTGGGAACCCCTGGACCCACTGTGAGTTGGTCATACAAAACGCCATTGCCTGACCTTGATAAGCCCCTACTTTGTGGGAGAGGGAAGTGCTTCTTGGGGTCTACCAGAATCGTTGTCAGTTCTGAACCAATAGACCCTGAAAGTCTGATTTTTATCCCTTTCTACCCTATCTTTGTAAAACGCCTTGGGTCTTTCTAGGGAAGACAGAGAAAGACTAACAAAAATCGTAAATATTTTATCAAGCTCCTGTCTCAGTGGAACCCGTCCATCCCTTCATCCAAGGGGTTCTGGATCTTTAAGTTGGTTCAAGTCTGGAAATTGGTTCACAGAGCAAACTTTCCTTTTGCCACAACCTAGTGGGGTCTCTATTTTGTTTGAAAAATTCTCTGGTTTTATAGATCAAACAGGAATGCAGTGGGATCTTTATATATTCCACATCTGGAAACACCATGATGGACGAGCCATTACCAAAGGTCCTGCCACCACAGAATTCACTTTGCCTATGCTTCCATTACCGGTCAGGCCGGTGCCGACATTGCCCTTCCTATGTTGCCTGTTATAGCTGTAATCACCTTCCCTTTGTGATTCAGTGCCGTCACCTGGCCTCTGCTACCTCAGAGCCGTATTAAACCAACTGCACTGAGTTCATCTTAGAGCAGCAGGGTCTCACTAAGCTCTGCAAGCAGGAGGGTGTGAAGTAAAGCCCTTCAAGTGGTCTTGCACCATGGTCGCCATTTTGGATTTACAGGGTTAGTGAAGGGCATGTCTTCTGAGCCTCCCCCTTGTGGAGCATTAGACCTCAGAGCGTGTACCCACCCACGCTAACATTGCAGTTTCCCGAGCTTTAAAATCCCATCAGCAACACTAAGCCAGGGATATCTGGCATCTCCAACTCCTTTTCAATATGCCATCTTTTGACACATCCTTCAGCCAACCATTAAACAAACGTTGACACCTTTTAAAATGTGTGAGCTTCCATATTAAAACTACCCACTCAGTGGGCCGATATAAACAAACTGAGCTGGTCCAGTTTTATGTTCCCTCCCCGTTATTCCACACCCTTAAAACCCACTCCCAGACACACTTCTCAGACCTCTGCTTGAATGAACTAGCAAACTCCTTAGGATCTTTACTACTGTGGTGCACCTCATGGACTGCGCTTTCTACCCCCCCTGCTGAGCTGCTGAGCCTGTATTGGTTACAGTGTAAAGGAAGCAAGTGGTGGGCTCGGATGGACTCCAGTATTGTCTTGCCTGGCATTTCCTTCAGGGAAAGTCACTTCAGACGATGAAGGGTTATTTTCCCTAGTCAAAGACAGAAAAGGCAACATTTCAAGGAGTGGGCTTGGGAGTGCACCTTTCTGCTAAGGATGGAGACACCAATTCTCTAATAAACTCTTGAGAATCCCTGGGTTCAAAGCTCTCAGCTTCAGAGTCCTCCCACACACCTCCATCCCAGGTTACAGGACCCCATTCTTTACCAATCAATATCTTTACCAATCAATATCTGACACCCTCCAAGGCTAGGACTTGAATTTTCTAACCCCCACAGTGGTGCTGTGGGAGGGTTTGGACATGAGGGATGAGGTAAAAATCATAAGAGCAGAACCTTCATTGTTAGGATTCTTGTCTTTACAAAAAGCCAGCCCATCCCTTTGCTGTGTGAACAGAGTTTAGAGCACTCATCTGTGAAGCAGAAAGTGGGCATCTGCTAGGTGTGTGTCTGCACAGCTGCCAGAACTGAGGATTTCTGTTGTTTGAGTTTAGGCAGAAAAGTACATTATCTTTCCTGTTCATCCTAAAGATCGGGGCTGACAGCCCTGTAACTAACGCCAGATTGCGGACAGAAGTGTAACATGTTCACTTTACCCAGTTTCATGTGACTCAATAAACTTCAGTACTGAAGACCCCAAACCCAGAGAAAACCATTCATTGGCACCCGTGAAGAAGAATGATTAGACACAGAAAGTGTGGCTTAATAACAACAGAGGGTAGAAACCATAAGACCTTTATGAAATTCATAGGCAAATTGTTGGAACTGGAAAATATCATCCTGAGTGAGCTAACCCAATCACAGAAAGACATACATGGTATGCACTCATTGATAAGTGGCTATTAGCCCAAATGCTTGAATTACCCTAGATGCCTAGAACAAATGAAACTCAAGGTGGATGATCAAAATGTGAATGCTTCACTCCTTCTTTAAAAGGGGAATAAGAATACCCTTGGCAGGGAAAGAGAGGCAAAGATTAAAACAGAGACTGAAGGGACACCCATTCCGAGCCTGCCCCACATGTGGCCCATATATATACAGCCACCCAAATAGACAAAATGGGTGAAGCAAAGAAGCGCAGAAGTGTAGATCGCTCCTGAGAGACACAGCCAGAATACAGCAAATACAGAGGCGAATGTCAGCAGCAAACCTCTGAACTGAGAATAGGACCCCCGTTGAAGGAATCAGAGAAAGAACTGGAAGAGCTTGAAGGGGCTCGAGACCCTATATGTACAACAATGCCAAGCAACCAGAGCTTCCAGGGACTAAGCCACTACCTAAAGACTATACATGGACTGACCCTGGACTCTGACCTCATAGGTAGCAATGAATATCCTAGTAAGAGCACCAGTGGAAGGGGAAGCCCTGGGTCCTGCTAAGACTGAACCCCCAGTGAACGTGATTGTTGGTGGGAGGACGGCAAGTGGGGGAGGATGGGGAGGGGAACACCCATAAGGAAGGGGAGGGGGGAGGGGGATGTTTGCCTGGAAACTGGGAAAGGGAATAACACTCGAAATGTATATAAGAAATACTCAAGTTAATAAAAAAAAAAAAAAAGAATCCATAAGACCTGTTATTTGAGAGTCTTCTATGGACTCTCCTTGTAGCATTCTTTCCTGTCTGGTATGAGAAAAGACTGCCTCTAAATTGAACGTGTACTCCACAATCTATATCAAACAACAGAGATCAGAACATTTCTCTGATAGCCAGCTCTTATATAAAAATCTATTATATTTCTAGACATATGGCTGACCATATAGAAGCAGGTTCTAGTTTCTGAGGTCTGTGATGAGGAGAATAATCGCAGTCTCTGTGATGTGCTGTGTGGAGAAATGGCAGAAATAGGAAGGCAATGAGGAGAAGGTCTGAGGGAAGGCTTTGCTTTTGAGGATTGATTTCTTCAGTCTTATCATTTCAAAGCAGCACACCGTGGGGTGTAGGTTTGTGCGTCTCAGTATCAGCTACACAGTTGTGGTACGTTTTTATAGCGACCCACACTAACTTAGAGTAGGCATTTCCTTCCTTCCTTCCACCTTTCTAAGAGCTGAGCGTCACAGGCAGGGCTGTGTGGGTGTAGGCGGGTGGGCTACTGGTGAGCTAAAGCTGTGGTCAGAGCCATGTTCCCACCATGGTGCTCACCATACAGAACAACTCTGCAGGACAAGGTGACCCCAGACTCCTGGTCTTCCTGCCTCAGGATCCCAACTACTGGGCTTACAGTGTGTGTCGTAATACCCAGTACTGGGATAACTGGTGCATTAATACAGGTGGAGTTGCTCTGTCAGTACACTCCAGAGTTCCTTCAAGCCTGAAATAACCATGTCCTTTGTCTCGGTGATGTCCCAAGGGATATCAGCAGAATGTTGAAACGTTAAAGAAATTCAGAGTAAATGGAGCTGTTGACCAAGATTGTTATCAGATGGGAAGGGTTCAGTAATATGGCATTTCTAATGCATTCCTTATTTTAAATCTCAGATTTATTTTGCCTTTTATTAATTATTGTAATAGTTTTTATTGCAGTTTGGACTTCCTAAGACATTTATGTGAAATATTACACTCCAGAGATTTTTAAAAATATTTTCATATTTGTAGAAAATATTACATTGATAAGTAAATTTAGAATTTACTTTTAGGTTTTCAATCGAAATGGCAATTACTGTATGTTTTATCCTGCTTATGTTTTTAGGACCAGGGTTCTGATAAAACAAGAAAGAAGAAAGCAGAAGGTAAGGGTATTATAATCTGAGTGATGTTAGCCCTCTAATAGCAAACACAGCATTAAACTTCTGAGTCACTCTTTAGTATTAGTAAATCCACTGCACACCCAAGTATAGGGGCATCTTCTGTATTTGTAGCAAGCACAGGGAGGTTGATGTGTGTTCAAGCTCAGCCTGGGATACACAGTGAGTTCCAGCCGTTCAGACCTCCGCAGCAAAACTCTGTCTCAAAAAAGCACTAACTTAAATACGACTGAAGATAATTTCATTTTTCCTTATTCTTTTGAACATTTATACTTGGAGAATATACTTAAATAATTAGGTCATTGTTATGAATAAAATGAGAGAGAATGAATGAGAGGGAGCATATGCAAGAGGAACCCTAAAATTTCCACTAGTACATTGGTAGCATGAGCCTTAAATTGTGGCTCAAGTGAGAAAGACACAAGTGCCTCAGCAGAGAGAGTGCGTCGACTGCATGCAGTTGGCGTGGGTCACTCTTAGGTCTGTGACCCTGAGCAAAACAAGCATCTTACAGAAGAGTGTAAGCACCGAGATCCGAATGCTGCAGATTCTGAAATACAGAGAGGGCCAGAAGGAGGGGACCCAGAATATGCTCAGAAAGACAGAGTGCGAGGAAAGGGGTGGTCACCGTGAAAGCATGGAGAGTTGCCCTGTGTGGATCTTCCTTTTCCTCTGAGAGCTCTTCAGTCTCAAGGACACCTCACCTTCTGTTCTTTTCCCAGTTTGCTGTCCTGTGCAGTCTTGTTCCGCCTAGCATTCTCAGTCAGACTCAGCTTTAACTTGTCCTCATCTTCTACAGAGCTAGCCAGTCTCCTCAGCTCGGAACTCCTCCATGGCTTCCTGGCCTGCTCTGTAGGCTTCTATCTCTCTCTTCTGATCTTAGCCAAAAGGCCGAGAAGCGATCTCTCTCTTCATTTTAATGCTCATTTGCAAGTTGAAATTTGTTTCCTGGAAGATTTCTGCCTCTCTTTAGGTTGTTTTCTAGTGGATTCTATCAAGGCAGACTTTCTCAGAAAAACTGAGCCTGATCTTTGTAGTCACACACTTTGACTTTTTAGTGGCCGGAAATTAGGAAGCAGCGTGGCAGCTAAAGGAAGAAGCAAACCTGTTAGTCAGTGTTCCTGGAAGTAGAGGGGCTCGCTTCCTTTTCCGTCTGTTCCGTTCTCCACCCTCCTTTTCTCCTGCACACGGACATCGTTATGCTGAGGCTGACACAGACTCATCCATGTGTTTTAGAAGCAGTCTCTGTACTCCTGCTCTCCCCATCTCTGTACTCTTTCTCTCCCCATCTCTGTACTCCTGCTCTCCCCATCTCTGTACTCCTTCTCTCCACATCTCTGTACTCCTGCTCTCCCCTTGCCCGCCCTCCACCCCTAGTGTATGTACCCTCTCCTGCCACACCAGCTTGTGCTGTCCGCCTTCAGAGATAACATCTCAGTTCTAAGCAGCACCAATTATGAGACCTAAGAGACTTTTCCTTTCAAGAAGGAAAAATGTTTTCATCCTACAGAGTCTGTTAGTTTATTATTGAACTGCTCATGGGGTGACATTTTTGAAGATACTTTAATCAAATGTAGAATTATAGATCATTCAAATGAAGTGTGTTTGTTTTTTATGTTTGGTTCATCATGTTTAATGGGATATTTACATTTTTGCTTGATATTTTTCACATGTCTTACTGGTTTTACGGTGTTCATCTAATTTTTTTAAGTTTGGGAAGGTGTCACTGTCCCCTCTTGATCTTTTGTAAGTATTATTTTTCTTGGATATTTTATGTATTTACATTTCAAATGGTACCCCTTTTCCTCTCTCTCCCTTCCCCCCTCCCCCTGCTTCTATGAGGATACTCCCCTTCCCACCTCATTGCCCTGACATTGCCCTACATTGGGATTCAAGCCTTCACAGGACCAAGGGCTTTTCCTGCTATTGATGCTGGACAATGACATCCTCTGCTACATATGTGACTGGAGCCATGGGTCCCTCCACGTGTACTCAGTGGTTGGTGGTTTAGTCCCTGGGAGCTCTGGTGGGGTCTGGTTGGCTGATATTGTTGTTCTTCCTATGGGGTTGCAAACCCCTTCAGCTCCTTCAGTCTTTTCTCTAACTCCTCCATTGGGGTCCCCTTGTTTAGTCCAATGGTTAGCTGCAAGCATCCTCATCTGTCTTAGTAGGGCTCTGGCAGAGCCTCTCAGGGGACACCCATGTTTGGCTCCTGTCAGCAAGCTCTTGTTGGCATCAGCACTAGTGACTGGGTTTGGTGGCTGCCCCTCTGAATTTTCAGTGGCACTTTGCTTTGTCTTTGAGGGTTTTTTTTTTTTTTCAAATAAAGGGCAGTATGTTATTTATTATAGAAAAATGTTTTGCCTGCCAGGTTTCAAGTCTTTAGGCAAGCTACAAGCTATCATAACTGATTTTGCTTCCCATGTAAACGGGGATGTGCTGTCTGAAGTGTGCTAACATGCAGTTGGTGACACAGTAGCCTCAGGGCATTTTCCTGTTTGTGCTTTGCCTCGAATTGTATGGTTGTGAAATTAATACTTTAAATTCTTAATTATTCTAGGAATACTTTGAAAGAAATAAGTTAAAATCAAAAATGAAATTACTAGGCGTTTTCTCACCTGTCAAGAATCCTTCTGTCAGTTTAGACATCCTGAATCTGTATATGGTAAATCAGATATCTTCCAAGAAGGAAATATCGGGTAAGTCTTTCAAAAGCATTTGTTTTAATCTCGATGTGGTAATTTATAAAAATGTCTACCTGTCTAATTGGGTAGACATTTCAGAACTCAAACATATGGAAAATCTATTTTAAACCTTTGTTGCCTTTTAAAATTATACACTCAACCAGTATTTGAATTAAGATCTTTTCTTGTTTTATCCATTTTATTTTTAGGCTCTGTGTGTGTGTGTGTGTGTGTGTGTGTGTGTGTGTGTGTGTGTGTGTGTGTGTGTGTGTGTGTGTGTGTGTGTGTGTGTGTGTGTGTGTGTGTGTGTGTGTGGTGTATGTGTGTGTGTGTGTGTGTGTGTGTGTGTGTGTGTGTGTGTGTGTGTGTGTGTGTGTGTGTGTGTGTGTGTGTGTGTGTGTGTGTGTGTGTGTGTGTGTGTGTGTGTGTGTGTGTGTGTGTGTGTGTGTGTGTGTGGTGTGTGTGTGTGTGGTGTGTGTGTGTGTGTGTGTGTGTGTGTGTGTGTGTGTGTGTGTGTGTGTGTGTGTGTGTGTGTGTGTGTGTGTGTGTGTGTGTGTGTGTGTGTGTGTGTGCATGTGCATGTGTGTGCGTGTGCTGGCGTGCATGTTTATTGTATAAAATTAACTTGTTTGATATTGTTAATTTATCAGGGAGTTATTTTAATTATGATATTATTTCTAGGCAAATGGTCACCAAAGTTTAGCTTGAAAGAAGAAAATAATAAATGTGTCATTATCTCGTACTACTTGGGAAATTTGTACAGAAGAAATAATTAAAAGGTTTTTCTCTTAGTGACTTCTCCTGTCTTTGCAACCTGAATGTCTTATGCACTTCCGGGATATTAGCTGTAAGAGTCTTGTACTTCAAAATAAAACTTTTTTTGTCAGACAGTTTGACTTTTCCACTGAAACAAATCATTTTTCTCTTTAAAGGAATCTTGGATTATTTTCCATGTTATAAAAACTGTAAAAATAAGAGTATAAAAACCGAAACAGTTTGGGGCAGAGGAGTTGCTCAGGGCTAAAGCACTGTCTGCTCCTGCAGCAGACTCATGCTGGTCCCCAGCACCCACTCGATAGCTCACAAGTGTCTGACTCTAGGTTCAGGAGGTCTAACACCCTCTTCTGGACTCCGTAGACTCCAGGCAGGAAGACATTCATACACAAAATTAAAACTAATCTTTAAAGAGGACAATTTTTCAGGAAAGGTCAAAGTTGATCAGTATATTAGTATCTCCCCATTTACTTTCACACATTTCTTCTCTCCATGGATAAGTACTTAATGATGTTTCAGAAGGAGTAAATATATTATCCATCTTTTTAGTATAAAACATTTTACTTTACTGATAAACTTATTTTCATATTCCTTGTCTATCGCTAGAGTCATGGTTGAGGCCTCAATATAAAGACATTTATTTAATAACTTTTCTGTAACATCAAAACCTTCATTAGGAAATGAATGTCCAAAGAAATGGTTAAACCCGTGTCTTTTTAGTGCTAAGTGTGAAAAAACCATGAATATCTGTCGAGAATCATGAATGAATCAAAGAGGGTGACTCAATTGGACTCAAAGCTGAGCTCATCCGAGTCTGTCGAGGTCTCCTCTGAGGTCCTGAGTGTTCAGAGTGGATACTGACCACGGTGCATTGTACACAGTCTTAGGCTCAGTCCCAGCACTGCATCCCGGACAAACAAAGACTTTGTCCTTCAGGTCTACGAGGGGCACCTCTCATAGGAAGCATCTATTGCCTCTTAGGGACAGGTCACAGAAATGACCTCCTGTGAGAAGAAGGACAGGCAAGCTTGTTCTTCCTCTTTCTTCAGCTTCCTCAAATGCCAAGGTAGCACATTTGGAATGTGTTACAGGCTGTGTCGCCTCCTTCCTGGGCTGACACCCATTCAACCTGTGCTTCCTGAGAACAGTTATACATACTACGCACACGGGTATCAAAGAGAAAGCAAGACGTCATTATGACGTGGTGGCTGCTCATGGCAGACATTCCAAAGGCAGGGCAGTGGTACACCGTGTCTCAGAGACCTTGGCTAGGAACTTGGACCCAGTGATATTATTTCTCTGGCAAGTGGGAAACCTCATCTTTCAATTTTTCTTCATCAGGAACGATTAAAACCTGGTCCTAAGAACCAGTAGTTTTCATGCTCAGTTGACCCATACGGATCCTTTCTCTCCTTCCAAATGTTTCAGTTCCACCAGAAGTCGCCCCTGGCACTGCTGGACTGCAGCAGTTAGACAGCTGCACTGAGCCAGGGACAAGTCTGTGATTCACTTATCTGCTCAGATGGCTACCTCTGCACCAGATGTTGGTCCAAAGAGAGGCGGTTGTGCAGAAAGGGAATATTCCTCCTAGATCTCACTTGCATCAAAATATATAAGGCTCCTTCCTTTAAAGCACTGGTTCTTAGCCTTCTTAATGCTGTGACCCCTAAGGCTGCAATTTAGTACAGCATTTTGTCATGTTTTAGTGCCCCCCAACCATAATACTATTTTCACTGCTACTTCATAACTTTATTTTTATACTGTTATGAGTTGTAATGTAAATATCTGTGTTTTCCAGTGGTCTTAAGTGACCCCTGTGAAAGGGTCATTTGACCTCCAAAGGGATTGAGAATTACTGCCCTAAAGTTTAAAGTCTGTTGAGGGAGATAATGCTAATCAAATGTAATAAAGTGTGCAAAGTGCTAAAATAGAAAAAGTATGAGGGTATATAACACAGTATCTGATATAGTTTAGTAACTGGGAAAGAAAAGATTAGCATGTATTAGTAGAGCCCCTTAATTGAAGCAGGAAAAAAAATTTAATTTCATTAATAGTTGTTAGCAATCTGCTCCTGTAATAGCATACATAGAACATAGAACATGTCTTGGAAGAACATTAATGTATCATTGATTGAAGAATGATATAGCAAACAATGATTTAAAAACCTCTATTTTAAAATTATTATTTAACATTTTTCTTTATAGAAACCATGAAAAGACCAACTCATGTGAATATGAATAGAGATTTGAAAATCCCCCTAAGAAAGCATAATTTAGAACTTCCAATGTCACCTCACTGTGTGCCTTCTAAACTGTGCATTGATGATGTGGAGAACAGGTAAGTATTAGCTGGAACAGTGGTTAGCTGACAGAACATGGTCAACTTTCTCATTTGCTGGGAAATGAGAGTGACATCACCTTCCAGCTCTAGTTCTTGTGTGTCCAGTGGCGTCACAGAACTATTAGGATGCTCACCATTGCTCTGTGCATGTGCTCGGAAAATGCCTGTCCTAGGTTAATATGTTTTTTCAAAACTTAGTACTATTATGGCCCTGGAATAAGTTTCCAGAGTTTTCTATATTGAGTGCTTATGTAGAGATTATGGACTTTTAATATGCATCAGATACATTTTATTGCTGTTTGTATTTTCACTTTAAATTTTTGTTTTCTTTAGTGTACCCTATCAAAGATTCTATAGCAAGGAAGAAACTGGCCCAGTTCAAGTGAGTTTTAAAGATAACTGTAAATTGCTTTAACAACTGTTCCATTTTTAGATGATCTAACTTTTAAAATACTAGGTAAAATTAAGTATCCTTTAATTTTATAGTTTCTAAATGGGTCCTTTCAGTTTTCCAATGTAGGAAATTTACTCCTAAGAAATACTCTGATTATGTAGCCACCTTGGTGATGTAATGTGGCCATGCATGTTTAACATTTGATTCTTCTTGTTATAGAAGGGGTATCCATCCATCCATCCATCCATCCATCCATCCATCCATCCATCCATCATCTGTCCATCTGTCTATCCATCCATCCATCATCTATTCATCTATCTATCATCTGTCCGTCCGTCCATCCATCCATCCATCCATCCATCCATCCATCCATCCATCCATCCATCCATCCATCCATCCATCCATCCATCTATCTATCTATCTATCTATCTATCTATCTATCTATCTATCTATCTATCTATCTGTGTGTGTGAGTGTCCGTGGAATTGAGTAAGTAGAAGCATATGTGTGTTTGCACCGAGAGGCCAGAGGTCATTCACTCTCCAACTTGAATTTTGAGACAGGGTCTGTCTCTGCACCTAGAGCTGGCTGATTTGGTCACACTGACTGAAACCAGTGAGTTCCAGAATCACCCTGTCTTCTGCCTCCCCACCTCTGGGATTCCAAGTGTGCACTGCCACACCTGGCTCCCTCATGTGGTGTCGGGAGTCAGACTTGGTCTTTATGCTTGCATAACAAGAAGCTTATTAATAGATCATCCTCACAGCGCCTGCTAAGGGAGCCTTTTATTAGGTTCACAGGATCACTGATCACTTCATCTTGTCAAATGTAATGAAAAGATTATTTATATTAAATGTTAGGAACTCATATCTATGACAAGATGATTTCCAAAGTACAGCAATTATTTTTGCACATAAAATCATAATGAATTAGAAAATGCACAGGTTTATTAAAGCTTGAAATTCTCATTAATGTCCAATGCCATATTAATTATTCTTACATATGCTTGAGTCATCAGGCTTATGTTAGTTAAATCAGAAAGGCTGTGGAAGCTGAAGGAAATAATAAAATGCCATGGCAATCCTGTCATCTGCTTTCTAAGATTTTATGTCATTAGAAGGTGACATTCAGAAAAGGAACTTGAGGGAGGAAGGCTGTATGGAAAAGCAGAGTTCTTAAGCAGAATCCCAGTGACTAAGCTCAGGATCTCAGTGGCTAAGCTTAGGATCTTAAGGGCCTCCATGAATTGCTAATGGTTTGCCTTTCCTCAGGACGTCCTCTTTAGTAATAACCACACTCTTTCCTACTCATTTTAGTTGTATTATGTTGACTTCTAGTTTCTGTACTTTTAGTGATCTTAATTTTTCTTTTCCTATAGTCATCACATGACATGAACTCATACAGAATGCTCAATGAGACAGAAAACTGCAGTTATATTCCATCATCTTTTCCAGAAGAATTACCCACCAACAGACATATTCTGAGCCAACGTTCCACCCCAATAGCTCCAAGTCCTCGGCAATTTGCATATGAAAACCCCCACACTGGGCAGGTACCCTGGGGCCATTGTATCTCTCAGGTCATGTTTTCTTTTTCTTTTTCTTTGTTCGGGTATTTTTTTATTTACATTTCAAATGTTATCCCCTTTCCCAGTTTCCCCTCCATATACGCCCTAGTGCATCCCCCTCCCCTTCTTCTATGAGGGTGTTCCCCCAACCAACCACCCACCCCTTCCCGCCTCCTCACCCTGACATTCCCCTATACTTGGTGCTCAACAAGGCCATTCTCTGCTACATGTGCAGTTGGAGCCCTGGGTCAGTCCATCTATAGTCTTTGGGTAGTGGTTTAGTCCCTGGGAGCTCTGGTTGGTTGGCATTGTTGTTCTTATGGGGTTGCAAGCCTTTTCAGCTCTTTCAATCCTTTCTCTAACTCCTTCAATGGGGGACCCCGTTCTCAGTTCAGTGGTTGGCTGCTAGCATTCGCCTCTGTATTTGTCACACTCTGGCAGAGCCTCTCAGGAGACAGCTATTATCAGACTCCTGTCAGCATGCACTTCTTGGCATCAGCAATGTTGTTTGGGTTTGGTGGCTGTATGTATATGGGCTGGATCCCCAGGTGGGGCAGGCTCTGAATGGCCTTTCCTTCAGTCTCTGCTCCAAACTTTGTCTCTATATTTCCTCCTATGAATATTTTTGTTCCCTTTTCTGAGAAAGACTGAGGCATCCACACTTTGGTCCTCCTTCTTCTTGAGCTTCATGTGGTCTGTGGATTGTTATCTTGGGTAATTCAAGCTTTTAGGCTAATATCCACTTATCAGAGAGTGCATACCATGTGTGTTTTTCTGTGATTGGGTTACCTCAGGATGATATTTTCTGGTTCCATCCATTTGCCTATGAATTTCATAAAGTCATTGTTTTTGATAGCTGAGTAATAATTCATTGTGTAGATGTACCACATTTTCTGTATCCATTCCTCTGTTGAAGGGCATCTGGGTTCTTTCCAGCTTCTGGCTATTACAAATAAGGTTGCTATGAACATAGTGGAGCATGTATGTCTTTGTTGTATGTTGGAGCATTTTTTGGGTATATGCCCTGGAGTTATATAGCTGGATCCTCAGGTAGTGCTATGTCCAGTTTTCGGAGGAACCTCCAGACTTCATGATGGGTTCTGCTCCTCATAAATCTGACAAAGATAGGTTTCAAGATGCTAGCCAAATATAGTGATAAATTGAAGGATAATATTTCACCTTACACCACAAATTCTCTGAACTTCAAATGATTATGAATCCAATAATTGAAGTATTCTTTTAAAATTTTAGAAGTAATTCTCTTAAAAAGTACTGGAAGTAAATTTTGAGCTTTTTAGTGCATTTACAGTAGTTGATGATAATCATTGAAATGAGGAGCTGGGCTGCCATGAGGACTCAGCATCTGTGATATGGGAAGCTACATGTCAACAGCATCCATGATATGGGAAGCAACAGGTCAACAGCATCCATGATATGGGAAGCTACATGTCAGTAGCATCTGTGATATGTGAAGCAACATGTCAACAGCATCCATGATATGGGAAGCTACATGTCAATAGCATCTGTGATATGTGAAGCAACATGTCAACAGCATCCATGATATGGGAAGCTACATGTCAACAGCATCCATGATATGGGAAGCTACATGTCAACAGCATCCATGATATGGGAAGCTACATGTCAACAGCATCATACTGTCTCCTTGATATGTAGTAGGCTCTTAAACATAAGTTGCAAATCTTCATCATTTTTATGATTTTAAAGAAGATATCTGTTTATATATATTTATATGCATGATAGGTAGATGGATAGAGTTATTCTTTAAATGCTCAACCACTGTGCCCTGGAGTTAATATAGAGATATAAGTTTAAAATCCTGAAATATATCTGTCATAGCACATATAGGAGAATAATTTTCTAGCAGATATGTTGATAGTCTTAAGATCATTAAGTGTTATTTTAAATGGTGATGATGAGGAGGGAATGGTGATATAAATATGTCTCATTAGCAAAACTATTTACTATTCAAACCTACTTCTTGGCATATAAGATTTATGCCATATTTACCTATATGTATTATTTATAAATCAATATATAGTGAACGTATAATTTATAAGCCCATAAATCTCTGTTATATATTCTAGAATTAGGGAGTTATTACTTAATTCAATTTTACTATATATTAAAGTATATTTTACTGTTTCTTGGAGAAGAGAAAATTAAGTATTTTATTACAGTGGTAAATGAAAACCTTGCTATTTTTAGAACCTAGTACTTTTTAATGCTGTAAGGATTAGACCTTAGGTCCTATCATTAGGAATCATTTTGTTGCTATGTTTCTTTAGCAGAATAGTAGTACTTGATTTTCCCCTTAGCTCATGGCCTATCTGGTCTCAGGATCTTGGTCATCCAAGCAGTTTCAGGTATTGGGTTCCATCTCATGGAGTGGGCCTTGAATCTAATCAGATACTGGTTGGTTTCTTCCACAAATTTAGTGGCACTGTTATACCACGATATTGTGAAGGCAGGTCAACATTGTGGATCACAGGTAGCTGGGTTGGCGGTTTCCTTTCTCCTTTGGACATATGCAGGGTACCTTCCAGTACCGTGAACACCAGTCAGTAGGAGTAAAGGCTGTAGTTAGGCATCACCTCAAATCACCCATTTTCAATGAAATATGTAAGTGTGTTCAGCAATAGGGCCTAGCCGTGAGTTTGGGGAGAGCAATCAATAGCCATGGGAGATGTACCAAGTTATTTGTGAATTTGCATGGAGCCCCTTTGGCCATGAACTCACTGAGAACCTATTCCTGGTACTGCAAGTTTCACTAGGTTGCAAAAGTTGGGCCATCTCTCCTATTATTTGGTGACTGCATTTAGATTTCTTTCATATGTGTCTAAATTCTAAGGAGCTTCTTCAGTAGTTCATAGTTCCGTATGACCTGTCCAGTGGTCCTTAGTGTGGTTACTTAGTCACTGTTCTATTGCTGTGAAGAACCATCACGATCAAGGAAACTTTTACAAGAGAGAGCATTTAATTGGAGGCTTGCTTGCAGTTTTAGAAAGTTAGTCCATGATCATCATGATAAGAAGCAGAAAGGCGTGGCTCTGGAGCAGGAGCTGAGGAATTTACATTCTGATCTACAGACCACAAACAGAAAGAGATGTGCTAGGCCTCAAAGCCCATCCCGGATGACACACCTCATCCAACAGAGACACCTAATCCTCCCGAAGGAGAAGAATCCCGTCTGTGGCCCTACTTTGTGTTCTTTCTACTTCTTGTACCTTGATGAGCCCTTCCTTCTCGAGGTTAGGGAAGTTTTCTTCTGTGATTCTGTTGAAAATATTTTCTCTGCCTTTGATTGGGGATCTTCTTCCTCCATTCTTGCTGTCCACAGATTGGGTCTTTTTATACTTCCCATATTTCCTGGATGTTTCGTACCTGTATTTTTTTCAGGTTTAACATTTTCTTAAATTATATATATATTTCCTCTACCTTGCCTGAGATTCTTCTCTCTTCCATGTCTTGTACTCTGTTGATAAAGCTTATCTCTGACATCTTTGCATTTTCAAAAAAATGAAAATATGCACTTTCTGTTTTATGTCAGCTTGGGTTTTCTTTAGTGATTCTGTTTTTATTGTCATGTTTGAACTGTTTTATTATTCCAGTCCACTGTTTGAGTCTTCACAGACTTCACTAAGGAATTCATTCAGATCCTCTTTAGGGCCCTTGAGCATACTCATGATTGTCCTTACTTTGTGCTTCAGCTCCATTGCCTTTCTCAGGGCTACCATGGAAGCTTCCTGGGTTCTGGAAGAGACCTGTTACTGTCTTGGCTGTAATTTTGTTGGATTTTTTTGTTTGTTTTTTGTTTTTTGTTTTTTTTGTTTGTTTGTTTTGTTTTGTCCTGATGTCTAGGTATCTAGAGTTAGGATGATGGGGTTTACCCTAAGTGTTGTTTTCTGCTTTTGTTTTTTAGTGGGATGTGTGGATGTTCTCTTCCTTGGTTTCCGTTGCCCTATGTGGATCTTAGGCATTTGTCTTAGCTGTGGGTTGCCTGGTAGAGAGTGCTTATGTAGGTCAGTGGGTGGCAGAGAGGAATAGACGTGGGCTAGCAGAAGAGGCTAAGTGGGGCTTTGGGAGGAACGGAGAGGATTCTGTCAGAGGTGGGGAACCCAAGGAGTTGAAGGTGTGGTGGTAAAGGGGTGCTGAACGTAGGTCACAGTAATCTTGAGAGACAAGGGTGAAAGAGCTAGGGTGACCCTATCTGAACTAAGAGTTGTAGTCTCCAGTGAGTGAAGCTGGGTGAGGAGGGGCACTTGCACGTAGTTGGTTAGAAGACTGAGGGTGGGAAGGGAGAGGCCAGAAGGGAAGACAAGGCAGAGGGTGCGAATCACCGTCCGGAATCATTTGCCAAGTGTGGCCGCTGAGGTTTGAGGTAGGAAAGTGTTCCTTGGTATTGGGGCTGACACAGAGGAGTGGGGCTGGGCTAGAAGGGAGGACCGAAGGTTTACAAGGGGGTGGGGAGGCTCAGTCCCCCACAAGGCTTGTCAGAAACGATAGGGAATGGAGGTGGGAGAAGCACCTGAAGGTAGTGTGCTTCAAGGCTGGCACTGAGGCTGGAGAGAGTGCAATGGGTACCGGAAGGAGAGTCAAAATCAACTTCTCCTGTCCCCAGCAGGTGTGGCCACTGGAGGCCCCAGGTGGAGAGTGTTTCAGGCATTAGTTGACAAAAGGCTGAGGAAAGAGGACTGAGAGGGTCTACCTGTTTATTTCTTGGAGATCAAACTTGGTTTGTACATGACCTTAAAACTCTGTATTCCATTAATTACTTTGTAGGGTAGAAAATAAAACATTATATGATGTGTGCATAAACATTCATCTTGCCTTTGCACACTCTAACCACACATTCGGTAGTAATTGTCTGCAGGTAGGTAAATGGTGCTATACCAACAGACTGCAAGGAAAGGCTGGTGCCCTTCACCGGGAAGCAGTAGGACATACTTACGTGTCCTTTGGGAATTTGGAGAAGGATTTGAGTGGCTGCCCCACCTCCTTCTCTCTGATTTGTTTCTGTGCTCATTTCCCACTTGGAAGATGACTTTGTGTTCGCATCTGGCACTGGCCCTGCTTTTCAGAAGGCGTTTCAATATTAAGACCTTAGTGTCAGCTGTCCTTGCTTCTTTGCGTTTCTGTATTTTATGGCCTTGCTCTCTCTGTTTCAGAGATTACAATTGAAACCTGCTCCAGGTACTCACCGTTGTTCCTGGATAGTTCCAGCTGGTAGAGGAAGTTACGTTTGTGTGTTCGTCCATATTGACAAATTGACTCTCACTTGGCTTTCTTTCTGTGTGACGTATTATCATTGCATTATCCTGCACTAATAGTACATAACAATGGGCTTTGTTATGACATTTCATATGTGTACACAATATGGTTTGACCATGTACTCTCTCTCTCTGACTTCCGTTAACTCCTCTTCCCCACCAGCCGTACCTAGTTTTCATAACCGTTTTCACATATGAGCCCACATTTACTGAGTGATACTGATATCAAGAAATTAAAGTAGAAGGATCGTTTGCTTATGAGATGTAAGTGGGAGATGCACACAGTTCTGCGGGACATGGCTTATTTCCTACTGGAAATATAACTTAGTCATTCACGATTCCTGCATGCTGAGTGGTTTTGTTTTGTTTTATAGTTTTTAGCTTTGAAAAGTGGCAATGTTAGTATAGTATAAACTTTGTTATTTTAGTAATTTAGCAATTACTTAAATATTGGCATTGATCATATTGTTAGGAGAATATTTATCTGGTTTTCAATAAGGATTAAAATTACTTTCTGTTAGACAGAGCAAAATGTTTTTAGTATAGAGATCGCTGACCTAGGTGCCAGTCTTAGTAAACAATTTAAATTATAAATGTTCATATTGCTTTGTCGTCTTCTCCCCTTTCTTACAGCTCAGTAATGGACAATTTTCTGAGTCCTTATTTTCCAAATTAAATAAACATCCAAGTCTTTTCAGTTCATCTCGGGAAACAGCGGAGTTTGGAGTGTCATATGAGAGAACAAACAGGTAGGTAAAATAGAAAGATTCAGAGCGCTGAACCCCCAGCCACCAGTGTGACTTTGAAGGGGCACCTTTAGCTGAGGATGCAAGTAATCTAGAGAAAGGCCATCATAATGAGACATATCCTCTAGTTAGGTCAGACTTGCCCTTCAAACACTAACTACCATGCACACTAGGACTTCAGGGTGCTAGTTCAGTACATGAAGACTGGGTGGGCTCGTCAGGCTCAGCCTCTCCACTGCCACTCAGCACGCTCACACCCCTTCCCCAGCGTTTAGTCATCAATTTTCCAAAGCATAATCTCACAGCATCTGCATCCGAGAAAGGGTGTTTGTCCCTGTCCTGTCATTTAATATATTGTTCTCTAGTTTTAACCATTTTATTATAACCAACTGGATTCCATTCTGTGTGTGTGTGTGTGTGTGTGTGTGTGTGTGTGTGTGTGTGTGTGTGTGTGTGTGTGTGTGTATGTGTGTGTGTGTATGTGTGTGTGTGTGTGTGTGTGTATGTGTATGTGTGTGTGTGTGTATGTGTATGTGTGTGTGTGTGTATGTGTGTGTGTGTGTGTGTGTGTGTGTATATATGTGTGTGTGTATGTGTGTGTGTGTGTGTGTGTGTGTGTGTGTGTGTGTGTATGTGTGTGTGTGTGTGTATGTGTGTGTGTGTGTGTGTGTGTATATGTGTGTGTGTGTGTGTGATGTGTGTGTATGTGTATGTGTGTGTGTGTGTATGTGTATGTGTATGTGTGTGTGTGTGTGTGTGTATGTGTGTATGTGTTTATGTATATGTGTGTGTGTGTGTGTGTGTATGCCAAATACTACTCTGACTACAACTGCGTTTTTAAGCCATTTGTCTGTTGATGGGCACACAGACTGGTTCTGCGTCTTAGCTGGTGCGAATGGGGCTATCATGTGTTTGGCTCTGCGGTTTCATGGCTGCTGTGCTGATTTCATTTCCTTTGGAGAAAATTTGGCCTGGAGGAGGGGTTATGATAGATTAGTAATGGGAAAATGTAGGTTGTCTCCCCACTCTCTGTATTGTTTAGTCTCTATAAACCATTTGGCGATGTTTACTTTGTTTTCTGTGCCTTTGTGGCAATGTTCAGAAAAGCCGTTGGAATATCTTGGAGTATTCCACCTCTGTGACCTTTGCTGCATCGTGAGCTGAGTTTTGTAGGAAGTGAGGAATGGTGGCAAAGCTTTTGTCTTCTGATGTGGGCGTTCATGTTCCCGGAGATGCTTGCTGAAGAGAGACGCCTGCCGTTCAGTGAGGCCATGGCCTGGTTTTCTTACAGTAGAACACTCTGTTCATTAGATTAGACTTTGACTGTAGGATTACACTTCTGAGATTTTTGTGGTGACTCTGTTTTATACATTTCTTACTGATTCCTCTGTAACAATGCTGAAAACCAGGTGTAAAATACAATTTCCTTATATAGTGTGCTTGATACGTTATGACATGTTCTATGGTTATTCTCCCATTTATACTGATGGGAATTTTTTCTGGCGTTAGTGGTGTGTATTATTACACTGGACTGTATCTTTTAGTATAAACACTAATTAGATGTTTATTGAGAAATCACAGGGAATCTATGAACATTTATGGACAAAAGCATAGATTTTCTGTTTAATTATAAACAATTCTTTCTCTATCCCAACCTAGTTTCTCTCGATATCCCATGACCTAGTTCCTAAAACATAGTATTTCTATTTAAATATTAAGTAAGTTGAACATCACATTAGAAATCAAATTTTTAAGGCTGGAGAAAGGGCTCAGCAGCTAAGAACATATCCTGCTTTTACAGGAGAGCCTGGTTGGGTTCCCAGCACCCACATCTAAACCACCTGTACTCCAGCCAAGGGACTTGACACCGCTGGCTCTGAGGACACTGCACTCAGCTGCACATACCGCTCCCATACACACACATAAATAGACATAATTAAAAGTCAGATTACTGTTGAACATTTCTTGTGTTTTTTTTTCCAAAAGATTCTTTATAATTCCAGTCCATGAAATAGTCCCATCTCAAGTAAGTATAGTCACTAGCAAGAAACAAAAGGGACTTTCGTTGTTAATAATTTCCGTCAGCCTTGGTTCTTACACACAAGTTAGACTTAACGCAGAGTCTCCATTTTTGCTCAGGGAATGAGCGTGCGGGCTACTCCGTTCACCTAATGAGTTCTCATCTGGGTTACCTCCTCTTTCAAATAAACATTTGTACCCTTGTTTTTCGTCACAGAGAACTTTGTAACTATTTCAGTAATTAAACTGGAAAATATCATTGATAATGTTTTTATAACTCCTTAAAACTGTTTTTACTTCTCCCACAGTCTTCAAAACTCTTTCTCTGTTTGGCTAAACAGCAGTGGCATGCAGTGGCACACTAGGTCATTTGTAGACTGCGTGTAGAAGACAGACTACTGGGTATTGTGCTCTGTTCATATATCAATAACTAAAACTATGCATTACATTTCACATTGAAATATAGAACCATGCATAAGTTATTTTCATGCCTATTATTAGAAATAATAATACATTATACATTTCCATCTAGAGCAATATTGTTTGCTGAACTGTTTAGTTCAAAATGCATCTTAGGAAAATGCTCGTCATTGTTCAAATGTTCTCCACAGTTTTACGTTTAAGTTAGTGTTCGTAAGTGGAAATGATCAAACATTTCCTGCTAAATGTGTTTTCATTTCAACATGTTCCAAAGTCCAGAAACTGGTGATTTTCTGACTGAATCACAGATCTCTGTGATGATGGGTGACGAGTGTGGAAGCCTTTATGAACGAAGACAGCCAGACTTTGCTGTGGAGAAAACATCAGTGCCACAGATTGGTGCAAATAGTGGAGAAGAATTCTCTCATTTTCTTGAAGATGGGATCCACCCAACTCAGAGACATCTGCTAGACCATCACGACTCTTTCGTTAATCACAACATGATCAATTTATTAAGCAGAGATCAGCCTGGGAGAAGGGCAACCTTTAATCAGTGCGGTTATGATTGCCTGAGTGACGCCCATGTCATGTCTTCTGATGAAAGCCAGTCCACTAGTGGGTTCATTCCTGGGAATTTTACAGTTCCACGGGCAGCTTCTCCTAACCGTCCTTTTAGTGCAAGTTACATAGAAACATGTCAGCCAAACAGGCCGTGCCAGAAGCAGCACACTAACAATGAAAGAAATGAACTTAGAAGATCTTTGGAGAAAGACTGTTACCCAGTCAGCTGTGGAAGAAGAGGTTGGTGTTGTACACTCAGTTTTTCTCCATATAAATATACGTTACTGTTTCGTGGATTTAAACACACACATAGTTGGCTCTCTGTACCCACATATTCTATATCAGATTCAGCTAGCTATGTAGAGTAAACTGAACACATGGAGAGTTTTTCTTGCCTCTATTCCCTAAGCAGTAGAAGTGTAGCTATTTGTAAGACCTTTTGGAGTTGGCCAGGCGGCTTTCTGTGACCTGAGTTTAATCCTGGAACCCGTGGTGGAAGGAGAGAACCAGCTCCTGGATGTTTTCCTCTGACCTTCCCCTACATGCAGCACATGTGAACATACATGTACACAAATAAATACTTTTAAAGGAGCACCCATACCATACCATATATTCTAAGTCATTTGGAGGTAATATAGAGAATATGAGATTATATACATTATATGAACAGATGAGCCATTTTATGCAAGGCACTGCATTGGTGGTGTATTGGTGGATTTCGGTGTCTGTACTGGGAAGGTGTTGGAAAAATTCCTATCAGATACCAAGGGATGAATAGAGTACATTAATTTATATAATGTGCTTAGAGGTACCTAAAGCCTCAATTAGTGTGTTTCACTGCATTACATCATGGACCACCAGTTTCCCTCAATGTATCTGTTGAATATGCTTTGAGTTAAACATGAAAATAAATGATACTAATTTAATTCAGTATATGCTTATATTTTTGAAGGAAAAATTGAAACTAATAACCAGTTGAAAGCGTTGCAGAGAAATTCCCAGGAATCCCCAGTGTACACTATGTAAGTTTATACTTAAATGTAGGAAGTGTACATTAAGATCCAGTGTAATGCATGTGTTCGATTTACAAATAGAACATGGTAATATTTTTGTAGGAAGGTGAGCAAAGTGGTCTCAAAGAAGCCTTACTATTTTCTTTTACAGCGAGTACTAGCAGCTCATTAAACACACAGATTCACATTTCCCCAAATACCTTCCTATTTGATCATTTAGTGTTGAATATCCACCACATTTAGTCCAACTATCAATTTAGCAATGAACAGAAACAGAAGTATCATATGTGTTGAATGCTTATTGGCACACACAGCAGATTGTCTCGCTCTGCAGTCCCCACAGGGCATTGCTAGAAATCAGGGAGAATGAGAATCCCATGAGGTGGCATAAGCAAGAATTTCCCCGTCGGTGGCAGTGTGTGTCCCACATCCTCCACGTGCTGGCACTCAGCCCCCAGCCTCCCTGTGTGACAGAGCAGTGTGGTGAGGGCCGCATCCCTAGTCTCTTCTCTGTTATGGCCTTGTTACATGAGAACAACCACACATCAGCAGGTCTAGCTTCTTCCTGCTGCTGGTAGCAAAAGGATTTTGTATCTTAGGTTTTGAATTGAATCCATTATTTCTTAAGACATGGTTTATTTCTTTGAGTTCTGAGGTTGCCATGCTGGCCTTTCTAAAAACTATCTACAATTTTAGATAATGAAAGGAAGTGTTACTTTAGCTATTAGTTACTGAATAGTTCTGTTTTTCTTAATCATAATTTAGCCAGCTCTTTGTGATTTGATATTGATTGAAATTCTTATTGTGGGAGTGATGTCTTGTGGAAATCTTTAAGTATCTATTGATAAAAGAATGCATGCATATCATTTAGCATTTTATGGAGTTGGCGTTTATTGAGAAACGAAATTATTTGTCCTTCAGTTATATGGAAGTTTATGACTAAAAAATTCTCTTTGGCCTTGAGTTTTAAATTCAGCTTTAACAAAGTGACTTAGGATGCATGGCACTGTTTCAAGAAAACAAAAGAAGAAAGAAAGGAAAGAAAAAGAAAACAAGAAACAACCTGATTCTCAATCTTGAGTGTGGCTCTAAATTATCTGGAGTGATTGTGTCACGGTATAGATGTTTTAGGGCTGTGGATTTGACTCAGCGTGACATGCGTTTGATCCCAGCATTATATGAAAGAATTAGGTTCATTGGTTCACTCTGGTAATCCCAACACTGGAATGCGGGAGGACACGAGTATCCCTGGGGCCTGTTGCCAGTTGGCCTTTCCTGCTGATCAAACAAACCTCAGAACCCTGAGAGACCACGTCTTAAGAAACACAGTTGATGTCTCCTGAGGAGCAGCACCTGAGGTTGAACTCTGGCAACCACATACACACACACACACACACACACACACACACACACACACACACACACACTCTCTCTCTCTCTCTCTCTCTCTCTCTCTCTCTCACACACACACACGCGCGCGCGCACACATATGCACACGTATAGAAAATATAGATGTTTAGCCCACACATTAAAATAAATGGTCAGTTTGGCATAATACATTTAAATCCATATTTTTAAGAAGTGTCTCATATAATTATGACTTGAGATTCAGTTTTGAAACAATAATTTAGAATAATTACTGTCAGAGGAACTATGCTTTAATACCTGTTTTTAATAATCCCTAGGGCTGAAATTCCTTTGGAAGAATTACATCGTAAACAGTCATGTGATTTTGGCCAGAATGAGGTAAAATCACTGTCACATTGTCTTTTCAACTAATTGAGTTTGTGATGCCATATTTTAGCATTTAGATTACCTCGATTTAAGATAGCTTTTCTTCATAAGTTTATTTTTATGTATACTCATATCCTGTTTAACTAAAAAAGTTATGGCTTAGAAAATATTTGAGACAAATTAATCTAGACACATTTAAAAATAGTTTCTAGTGCACTGTAAGATTTTGTTGAAGAAAAAAATGCTTTTGGTTTCAAACTCTCTTGATGACTACAATGGAGTCAGGAGCCGAAGCACTGTCTTACTTAACATGATATTCTTAGCTGTTACAATTTGGCCTTAATAAGTGTGCTGGCTAGTTTTATATCATTGACAAGGATAGAGTTACCTGAAAAGGAGGGAAACAAAATGAGAAAAATACCCCTATAAGATCCAGCTGTGGGACAGTTTCTTAATCAGTGATTGATAGGGCAAGTCCCAGCCCATTGTGGGTGGGGCCGTCCCTGGGCTGGTGGTCCAGGGTTCTATAAGAGAGCAGGCCGAGCAAGCCATGAGGAGCAAACCATCAGCAGCGCCTGTCCTTGGCCTCTGCATCAGCCCCCAGGTTTCTGCCCTGTTTGAGTTCCTGTCCTGACTTCATTTGATGATGAACACTGATACGGAATCATGAGTGAAATGAGCCTCTTCCTCCTCAGCTTGCTTTAGTCGTGATGTATCTTCCCAGCACTAGAAACCCTACCTAAGACAATGCGTGTGCACTGAGTTACAGATTCACTTAGCACCACACAGTGTCCTAAGTTCTCCAAGTAAGCACCAGACATAAAGTGGTACAGGGAGTCTTTTCCTCATCTCTTGAAGACCGCGTTCTGTTGGGCACTTTATTCTGCAAGGCACACACGTGAAAGGATATGGAGTCAGCCTTTAAGGTTCTTCTGTGGCTATGCAGACAGTAAAAGCAATGCAGATAAATGGCCACCACTGAGCTCAGCCAAAGGGCCTGGGTAGCCCAGGGAAATCGGCTTTTGTTTCCTGGGTAGTGAACAGGGACTGTATAACTGGAAGTGGCCTTTGAGATTTCAGAAGGACTTACATCATTATCAGTCTCCCCTTCTTCCCCATCTTCTGAATCCAAATGTAAGCGTTAGCTGTCAGTGCCGCCATGTGTGTGCTCAGCCGTCCTGAACGCTAACCCTCCAAAGCCATACAAATAAGTTTCCACGGTCATGATGCTTTGTTACAGCAACAGAAAAGTAACTCAGACAGGAATTGGAACCGGGGAGTGTGCTTAGAAATATAAATTGGGCTGGAGCGATGGCTCAGCGGTTAAGAGCACTGGCTGCTCTTCTAGAGGTCCTGAGTTCAATTCCCAGCAACCACATGGTGGCTCACAACCATCTGTAATGGGATCCGATGCCCTCTTCAGTGTGTCAGTGACAGTGACAGTGTGCTCACATAAATAAATAAATAAATAAATCTTAAATGTAAACTAGCTTTATGTCCACGAGAAAAGGGAGACAGCCAGATAATATCTCCTTTACTGTGTCCCACCAAAGACACAGGAAGTGCTCCTTTCAGTCCACACAAACTGCCATATAGTCTTTCAGCTATGAAGGGCACCACAGACACCCAGCAGAGACATCTATAGTCATATTCTCTCATCAGATTTTACAAAACTCCAGAGCAGAACAACAAAAGAAACCCATTTGTTTAACCTCGCTAACTTCCTAGAAATTCAGAAACACCCTGGTTTTAAAAAAATGAGAAAGGAAGCAAAAATCATTAATTACATAGAAAAAAGTGAAATTGCAACCAATTGTGTGTTCTGCACGTGACTTACAGTTCTAAGCTTTGACTCTATTTTTAAAAGGAGAAGTAGTAACTGATATCTATCCTAAAAAATAAATCAAACCAACCAACAAAAAGTATGGCAGACTAAATTCTCAAGTCCTTTTGTATCTTACATTTTTAAAAACTACATGTATCATGAGGAAGTGAAGTCTTTCCTTTTGTTAATATTTCTTTTCTCAGAAAATGTTTACTCTGTCCTTTATGTTTCCAAGACAATTGGAATTTAAATTTAGTTGGAAAGGTTTTCCTTTGTGAAATTGTCTAAATAGAATGAATGTGATGCAAAGCAAAAGTGGTATAAACCAGCTGGTGGGGTAGAGATAAATGAACACTGTTGCCAGGGCTTGGGGTTTTAAACTTTGTATTCTTTCCTCTAGATACCAATGGAAAGAAGAACAGGTCCTTTAAAAGGGAGGCCAATGCCTGCTGAGAAAATCTGTGAGTGTAACTATGTGCTACGTTTATTATTTTAAAAAAGAAAAAAAGACATAGAAATCAAATTTTAAATGTTGTAAAGATTTTACCAGTAGGTATGCGTTTCATAGATATTCTAAAATAGACTACAGCAATTCATTAAAATTGCTTTTTTCTTTCATCAACTAGTCAACAGTGAACATGTGTAATGTGAATTTACAATTTCACAGTGTTCTACTCCACTGTAGTTGAAGATGAAAATGTGCCCTGTTGCATTTCCTACTGTGGCCCCTAGAGGTCACTGTTATCCGTTTTTTCCTCGGTTTTCCTTTTTTCAGCAGATGCTGTATTTTGAGGCTCACCCAGTTGTTGTTTGTGACTTTCATGGGTTAGGTTTTCCCAGCCATCCAGCATTCTGCGCATTTCCTTGCTCTGTTTGACTCATGCATCTTCTGGCTCCGGATTCTTGCCTTGTCAATATTTTGTCTTCGGCTATTCTGACCATTGATATTTCTGGAACACATATTAAAACGCTCTTCTTGGGTATATTTCTAGGGATAGAACCACCCTTTCACTGGGTGAACATTTATTACCTTCTTCTGGCAATGCAAAATTATTCCCCAGAACCTATGTGTCTAACAGCCTTCCATGGACAGTAGGAGTCACTGTATCAATCTGCTATCACTATTTAAACCTAACCCGTGTTGGTATTAAGTTTGCTTCTCTAGTTACTAATTAGGTTAATTGGTCAGCAGGGTTTCATGCTGTGCCCAGTTTACCTTTTGCTGTGTTTTTGGAGACAGGATCTCACTGTAGCCCGCCATCACATCCACTGTCTCTCCGCCTCAGCCTCTCAGCAGCTGGAGAACAGTCGTTGGAGATCATGCCACGCTGCCCAGAGCTGCTTTTAAGATGGTTGGTTTTCATTAAGGCGCGTGTCGTTTATTGTCTGTCTCTGGCTACATCCGTTACGTCCTGTGTGTCTTTGTACATCTTGCATACTAATTGTGTATTAGCTTATGTGTGTCAATGCTTCATATTGGAGTGACTTTTTGTGAATTAAAGTTTTATAACTAGTAGGTGTTTTAGGTCTTTGGTCCTAGAACAGTTCTCTGGATATCTGGTTCTGCTAGGATACATAGAAATCTTAGTTTTAAATTTTTTATGAATTTATTTACTTTTAAATTATCATAAAACTGGGACCAGGCAGGGTGGTGCTTGTCTTTAATCTCAGGAGGCAGAGGGAGGAGGATCTCTGTGAGTTTGGTTCACCCTGATTTACGTAGTGAGTTCCAGAACAGCCAGAGCTATGCAGTGAGACCCCATCTCTAAAATAACTAAAACCAAAACTCAAAAGAAACCTTTAAATAATCATAAAATCTGTGAGTTTTCTTATGGTATCACCAGACATTTTTGTTTGTTTTTCAAAGAACTTAGTTTTCCCCCTTTTTAGAAATAGATATTTTTTTTACACATCCTAATCCCGGTTTCTCTGTTCTCTATTTGACCCAGATCCTCCCTACATCCTCCTCCTGTCCAGATCCTTCCTTTTCTATCTCTCACTAGAAAGCAGACTTCTAAAGATTAATACAACATAATCTAGTGAAATAAAATATAAACATAAAATAAAAACTGACACGTCAGAAAAGGACTAACTAACAAGCAGGAGGAACAGACACAAGGGAAGGCAGGAGAAACACAGACCAATCGTTAGGACTCTGGGTTTGAATAGAAACAGTAAACTGGAAGCCATAGCATGTCTGCAAAGGACCTGTAGGGTAAGAATGTGGAAGGAAATAACATTAAGAGTGAGATGCATGTTAATTAGAAGGAAGCTCCCTGAGATGGCCTTATGAGGCAAGGATCTCCAGGGATGCCCCGAGCTCATTCTCTGTTGACCATAGTCTGCTGGCACCCAGGCTGCTCCGAAGGTCCCTTGTCCCCTGAAGAGTCTGTGAGACCCTGGAGTAAACCAGGGCTCTCCACTGGAGACAGCGTCTGGACAAGGGATGGGGCTTGTGTGTGCTTTGCCTTTCGGCTCTAGGGCCCCATCTGGTGCCTTTGCCTCAGTCTCTGTGAGTTCACATTGTGTAGATCGTGTTGATTTAAAAGGCTTGTGGTTCTTAGTGTCCCCTGTCCCCTCTGGCTTTTACATCCCTTCTTCCTCATCTTTCAGTTCTCTAAGCACCAAAGGGAGGAGTTTACTGGGTTGGACATAATGGACTCCTTTCTGGCTCGGTTTGGCTTTGTATTCTTTCAAGAAATATGTTCTGTCCTTTATGCTTATGAATGGCATCTTCCCTCCCTCCCTCTCTCTCTCTCTCTCTCTCTCTCTCTCTCTCTCTCTCTCTCTGTCTCTGTCTATCTACACACACACACACACACACACACACACAATATGCATTACTTACTGGCTTGGTTTTCATGACTTAGTTTGTGCTTATCTTGAAATGTTATTTCTCCATCAAGCTCTAAAGATAATCTTTCTCGGTATAGCAATTCTGATGGACAGTTATCTACTTTCCAAGTTGACAGATGCGATGTTAGTCTGATATTTCTGCCTTTGTGTGCAGTGGCATTTTTCTCTTACAGCTTTTAATGTTGCTTTTCTTGTGTGTTTTTTATCATCCTAACTGCTACACCAGGGAGAGGTTCGTCTCTGTTCCCGTCTATTTGGGGATTTACATCCCTACCCCGGGGATAGCCATTTCATTTTCTGGGCTTAGCACTCATTCTGCTATACATTTTTGAACAGTTGTTGGTGCCTTTAGAGTCTCTAGTTAATTTTCACCTTGGATTCTTGGGTTATCCTCTCAGACATGCCCCAGGGTTCTTGAACATTCTGTCTGCTCAGTGTGCTTTCTCTTTACATGTCCTGCAGTGCCTGTGTCTTGGTTTGTCTTCCGTCCCTGACATTGTCACTGTGTGGTCTTAGCTGCTGATGAGTCCTGCTGACCTATTTGATTTGTTAACTCTTTTCCTTCCTAATCTTCTGTTAGCCTCCTCCTCTTCCTCCTTCTCCTTCTCTTCCTCCTCCTTTCCTCCTTTCCTCCTCTTCCTCCTCCTCCTTCTCTTCCTCCTCCTTCTCTTCCTCCTCCTCCTTCTCTTCCTCCTCCTTCCCTTCCTCCCCCTCCTTCTCTTCCTTCTCTTTTGTATTTCCAGTTCCTGGCTGAATTTTTCGTCTGTGGTTAAAGTTTTGTCTGAAATTATTGACTGGTTCATCTGCTTTGATTTTTCGTTTTTCCTAATCTGCTGAGTCTGTCTGTGAACTTCATTTGTCCTGTGAGTTCTAGTGAGTTGTCGTCACTCGGCTTCAGGGGGAGTTGGCTGCAGTAACGGATGCGGGATCTGACGTTTCAGTGTCAGCCTGTACTAAAACCGTGCATTTCCCTTGTCCCTGAAATTCAAAGATGGACACTATAGAATAGTATGTGTGGAAAATTTAGTTTATAGTTTTTTAGAAGTAAGAGTTTTTTTTTTTTTGTTTTTTTGTTTTTTTTTTTTTTTTTAAAGAGGAACTAGTGGGAAAAGGAAAAACAAGGGAGTAAAGTAAGAATGAGAAGTCTGGTGTAAGGGTAAACTATGTTCCCCCGGAGGGAAAACAGCTGGAGCTGCCTTTCCTGGGAGATAGGGAGAGACAAGTGAAAGCACAGAACGTAAGTACTAGAAGGCGAAGTTTAAGTAGTCCCGTGACCTGCACAACTTCAGGGATTGAATGAGAGTGAGGAGATGACAGCGCACGTCCAGGAAGGCTGGGGTCGCACTGAGCTCTGATGAAGTGCACGGCGGCAGTCACATGGGCAATCAGCCTGGTTCCTACACTGAATCAGGGAGGCAGGCTTTCGTATGCAGCTGAACAAGGAGGCAGGTTGATCCCGGCTCAGTGTGAGGTCTCTGTGGGGAGCGGCCTCAGACCCTAAACACCCAGAGGGAGAATCTGCAGTCACTGCCTTCCTTACACACGGTCAGTACTGCACACAGACCGGGGCAGGCTTGCCATTCGCACTGGAGCCCTGGAGTCCTTGGCATGGCCGTGCTCATGCCATCCACACCCACTTACTCAGGACTTCATCCATTCCTTACACATTCACTCAGGTACTTTTTGTTTTGATATCTCAGGAAAAATAATTAAGTAGAAACTATTGTGAACCCAGGCAGTGCTTCTTCTCAGGTGCTATAACTTGGCTTCTCTCGTCTTCTCCATCAAGGGGAGGGAAGTCTGCTTGCCCTAGTGATTCACAGAAGTCAAGGAAGTGTGTCCTTTGAGGATTTCTGTGACTGAGGTCCACTTTCTCTCAGGAGTCCCTGGGCTGTTTCCCCTGCCTGCACGTATGACCTCGTCTCTGGTATTTTAAGCACCTTTTCACAAACGTGCCTCTGTGTGACTCAGGCTCTGAGCAGCTGTGGAAGGCCTGCCAGCCTGTTTGCCTGTGCGAAGCCGTTGGAATAATGGTCGAGCTCCTTATCCTTCTTCCTATGATTCTGTTTAGTTTGGCTGGGCAGCCTGGATGGCTCAGTGTGAACTCTGCTGGTTAGCGTCTCTGCCGACAGTGAGCGTTTCTTAGCTTCCGGCTCCAGTGCCACACTTACACTCTGTCACCTGTCTGTCTGTTCTCGCATGTGTATGGTGCGCCCTCCTCTCATCTTCCCATAATCTGAGTCATCTGTAATTCCTTCAGTGCTGGTGAGAGCACAGGTATGGCCGAATCTGGCTTGGATTGAGTCCATGACCATCATGGAGAGAGTGCAGAAGGCAGGCAATTACGGCACTGGTGCAGGAGCTGAGAGCTTACATCCTGATCTACAAACATGTGGCAGAGAGAAAGAGAGAGAGCACTAACTGGGGATAAGTGGCAGAGAGAGAAAGAGAGAGCACTAACTGGGGATAAGTTGGCTTCTGATTCCTTAGGACCTACCCCAGTGGCACACTTCCTCCTGCAAAGTCACACCTCCTACCTTAGTTTCTATTCTGTAGCTATGAAAAGATATCATGGAAAAAAGAAAAAAAGAAAATGCTTATAAAAGAAAGCATTTACTTTGGGGCTGGCTTACAGTTTCAGAGGCTGAGTCAGTGGTCATTGAGGCAGGAAGCATGGCAGCAGGCAGTCAGGCATGGTGTAGGAGCAGGCAGTCAGGCATGGTGTAGGAGCAGGCAGGCAGGCATGGTGTAGGAGCAGGCAGGCAGGCATGGTGTAGGAGCAGGCAGGCAGGCATGGTGTAGGAGCAGGCAGGCAGGCATGGTGTAGGAGCAGGCAGGCAGGCATGGTGTAGGAGCAGGCAGGCAGGCATGGTGTAGGAGCAGGCAGGCAGGCATGGTGTAGGAGCAGGCAGGCAGGCATGGTGTAGGAGCAGGCAGGCAGGCATGGTGTAGGAGCAGGCAGGCAGGCATGGTGTAGGAGCAGGCAGGCAGGCATGGTGTTGGAGCAGTAGCTGAGAGCTTTACATCTGATTCACACAAGCAGAAGACAAATAGAGAGAATGGGCTCTGAGGTCTCAAAGTAACACACCTTCTCCAACAAGATCACACCCAATCCTCCCTGAACAGACTCTCGACTCGGAATTAAGTAGTCACGTATACAAAGGCCATTCTTATTCAAACCACCACACTCTTTCTCCACCACAAGATTATGAACACGTTGAGACCGTGTCCATGTAGTGTCCCTTAGTGACTTCTGTAGTTGCTCAAGAATTGTTGAGTTAAAGCCTCTTACACCCTTTCACGTGGTGAGATCCCTGCAGCCAGCGCCCTTCTTCTTTGTCAATATCTGGGATTATAGCACCCGTGGACTTGCTGAACCTCATGAAGAGAAAGCAGCCTTAGAATAAACTGTTACTAATCATATTGAACCATCACTTTTCTCCACTGCCCTATGGAGTATAACTTTAAAATTAATTTTTAACTTGTTTTGTTCATGTGTATGCAGATATTAGAGTACAACTATGGTCTGTCCTCACAGCTAACGAAGATCAGTTTCTGTTACAGAGAGCATCAGTCCCGACACAGGACACGAGTTGCGAGTACTCATGGTTAATTGCAATGAATAAGATGACCAAGGGCTACTGTTTATGCATGTCTGCTTATTTTTCATTCCTTCTTGCTTTTCTTGTTAAAAACCCATTTCCATAAACAAAGGCATAAGGTAATGGAAGCTGCTGTTGTTCTGTAATGTTTATGTGTGGTAGAAAGACCCGACATACGTCTCAGACCCATTCCAGACTTTGCTTGGAGTTGGAAACTAATCGACTAAGCAGATAATGACATGGTAGGAGGCGTTGGACATGGTTCTGACTGCACCGAGATGTCTGTTCACTGGACAGGCAGATGTCCATCCTCAGGCTTCAAAGCTTGGTTCTTCCTACGTCACACTTTGAGACATTTGTTCTTAAAAATGGTTTTATACATTGAAAAGTCAATCGTGTTTTCACTATTCTTATGTAACTGTAATTTATTTAACTTGTAGACACAAATCTTTTCAAGATAAAGCACCTATTTATCCTGCTAGAAAAATGAGGTGTTAAATATCAAACATTTAAATGAGCTTGGCACATTTTACAGGGCTGGTTGTAAAGTTGGTGACACTTAGATGCCTTTTGCTCTGCTAGAGTATGAGTGGTGCCAGCCCTCATGACTTTAACCTTTGTTTCAGACCTGGAGTCTTCCCAGAGCAGCCAGTCCGCCAGCTACTCTCCACGGCCAACCGACAGCACGTTCAGCTCCAGTTCTGAACTGGTAAGTCACTCCTTCTTGGCTTATTAATGTATGCAGTATTAATTTCACATCATTTTTGTCTCTTTCTGCTTTAAAAAGAGTTGAACCAACAGTAAAAATAAAAATTACACCAACAAAATTGTTTTCAAAGTTAAAAAAATGAGAAAATATAATGTTAGAAAAATATAAACAAAAATGTAAAATAATCGTTGGCCAAGTATTAGTGATTTCCATATACAAAGTAAATACATTTTTCAAAAGTTTATTAAGATATATAAATATACCCATACTTATATGTATATATATATATCCATAATGTATCATACAAAGTGTATACAGGTAAATACAATATATCATTATTTTAAATGTTTTTAAGAATTTACAATAATTTGAATATAGAAGAACCAAATAAACATTAAAAATATAATCTTGAGGATTATAAAATGAGGTAAACTACTCAGTATTATCAAAGACTGAAATTTTAGTAGAGCGGCATGTTACATTCTGAGTAGAAAACGCCACACATCTGATAAACCACGCCTGAATGAAAATCCCCTCCCTTCACTCCATCTCCTCATTCTCTTGCCTCTGGCCCCTGGTGTGCCGTCCAGGCTGTTTGATAAGAACACCAGTGACTTCTGCATTGCCAGACTGACCTAGAGTCTGTTCTCTTGCTTTGTTTAGCAGCATTACAAAAGCGGCTTAGAAGATGGGTAGTTTGGCTTAAATGTCCTGATCCTAGTTGATGTTGAGTGAGGGTAGGCACTCAAGCTGAAACTGAGACATAACCATGGAGGAATACTGATGTTTGCTCTGTGTGGCCTGCTCAGCCTGCTTCCATGTACAACCTAGGACCTCTGCCCAGGGGTGGCCCCGCCCACAGTGTGCGGCTCCACCCACTCTGCCAGCCACATCCATCATTCATCAAGAAAAACTATATAGAATTTCCTACAAGCAATCTGATGTAGACATTCTCTTACTATCTCCTCTTCCCTGATGACTCTAGTTTGTGTCAAGTTAACTAACTAACCAACATGCAAACTTTTCAGCCCTAGTTAGAAGGACTCCTACATGACAATGTAATGACTAGGGTTTTGTGTGGGACTCCTCTCCTATCCATCTAATGCTGCAGTGATGTTACACATCTTAGAAATGGCAGTTGTGAAGCATTATGGCTTTAGCTCTGATCTTTATTGAAGTGTTCAATTGGACATTTCTTTTATAGTTAACAGAATCTCTACCCTTTCACATTTCAAACTGATTTCTCTTTTAAGCTTTTTTGATATTTCCCATGTCTGTAGACACCGTTTCAGTTTACCCAAGTGTTTACTTTAGAAGCCTAGATTCACTTCACCTGATCAATTGCAAATTTCCTACTTCCCAGCCTCCCCCATTTAGAGCGTCTCCCGCTCTGTGTTCCACCAGTTCTTCAGTGGTTAAGCTTGCTTTTCAAAAGATCTTAGCATTTTGTTTTTGCCCCAACTTCCTCTCTGAGCAGCAAAGATCATGACCTTTTGAGAACACCAGTTCAATCACGTTACTCTCGTTTAGTGGGTCCCTGCGTTACTAACCATCTACATGTTTCACAGCTCTGTGAAAACTGCCTTTGGATGGCACGTAACACTCTCCCTTCCTTGTCCTGACCTACACGCACCAGACTCTCACTACTTCTCCAGTTTCTCCTCTGCTTTGGTTTTATGAGGTCCCACTTCACAATGTTGACCCTGATGCCTGAGCTAATGGAGTCCTGTGGTACACTCCTTTCCTCCATCTGCAGGCGGCAGTGCGCTGCCTGTCTGCCATTTCACACGAGGGCTTCCGTCCATGCTTCTCTCCACTCAGCTCCTGGAGCCTCCCTCGCTGTGCTTATCTTTGCAGTGAGTTTCTCAGTGGCTCCAGTCTAAGTGACGCCTCATATGTTTGCCAAGTGCCCCAGGCTTATTCTTAATGATGCCTTTTTCATTTATTCGGGTGTGCGATTATTTGATGAATTTCATTTTTATCTAGTGGTCATGTCCAAGAGTGCATGCAGCAGTGGCGTTCTTCCCTTTGAGCAAAGACATCACTCAGATAGAATGAATGAGATGCACAGACATCACTTATATAGAATGAATGAGATGCACAGACATCACTCAGATAGAATGAATGAGATGCACAGACATCACTCAGATAGAATGAATGAGATGCACAGACATCACTTATATAGAATGAATGAGATGCACAGACATCACTCAGATAGAATGAATGAGATGCACAGACATCACTTATATAGAATGAATGAGATGCACAGACATCACTCAGATAGAATGAATGAGATGCACAGACGTCACTTATATAGAATGAATGAGATGCGCAGACGTCACTCAGATAGAATGAATGAGATGCCCAGGACGCGCTCTCTCCAGTTTGTACTCAGCTAACCTGGTGCATTTCTCAGGCTACTTTTGCTGCCCACTGTCAGTCAGCTAACGTCTAGATCTTGTTTTAGTTTTCGCCATTCAAACTTTGTCTCTCCACTTTCTAGCTTGAATAGTCAATGCGTATTTTATTTCTCTTCATCATAGGAGTGATTGAAATACTAACTTCATACATTCTTGGCAAGCACTCTTCTGCTGAAGTCCAACCACAGCAAACACCATTTTAACTGCAATATCCATGTAGTATTTTTATAAATTACTTATAAAGTTGAGAAATGAAAGTCACCAAAGTTTGTCCCTTTGCGTAACAGTTGCAGTACCTATCGTGACAGCCTATTTTCCAGTTAATTGATGCCCTCATTTTCTCCTTAAGGGATTGTGTCTTCTATGGGATGGATACAATAACAGTTGTATAACTGAAATATTCCCCTTACGGAGACAGTGAGTGAACAAGGTTACCCTTACTCACAGCTCCCCGGCAGCACGCGCCTTCTCTGCCCCCTTTAGGTAGCTGAAGAGTGTCGTGGGTAACGAGGCCTGGGATACAGTCTGAGAAGAGGACACGACAGCTCTTCTCTTTTGCATTTACTCCTTATTATTGCTGTTTAAAACCCCACAGCATCCTGGGAGCTGTGGGAGAGCCTTCGACTAATCTTTGATGTTGTGCCTGCTTTGATTTGTAACCTGTCAAGCTCTCTTCAGTTTTCAAAAGTTTCCTAGACTGAATTCAAAGACTGATTTGAAATGGCTATAAACTTTAAAAGTTTTAACTTACCATAGATTTTTTAAAAATTCTTTTAGCTATCTGAAGATGAAGATCAGAATCAGCAGCAAATTGAACATTCAAACAAGAAAGCCACAGAAACGACTGATCATGGTGGGCTAGAAAAGGTGGAAGGTCATTTAGGTGACATAACTGTGAAAGACAATGCCAAAGTTCTTAGAGAGAATCATAAATCTCACCAGTCCTCAGAGAAAGATAATAGCGATACATTTCCAGAGTCTCAGTGCAATTCAGAGCACACATCGCAAAACAAAAGCACCGCTAACTGCGTGCTCCAGGCTGGGAGATGCGATGTAGGGGTACAGACAGAGGAAGCGCCCCTGGTGGGGAGCACAGCAGATGTCGCTGTACAGTGCACCATCATTGCACCGTGCTCATGTAAGAGTAGTCCCAGCGTTGACACAGAGGAGGAGTCCTCCCTTTCCGGAGCAGGCAGCTGTACTGAAGATACGATGTCAGACACCACCGGAGGGCAGGAAACACCCACAGATAACTAACTCCAAAATCTGAACTAGGAAGTAGTGTTTCATGTAACCTAGGAAGGCAATAGGAAATGTTCAGACCTCCGTTAACATAATACGTAGTGAGAAAATGAGCTGAACATAGGGCGTCTAAGTACTGTTGTTAATGTACAGTTTTAACATTCGTGAATTTAATAGTCCTCTAATAGCCTTGTCTTAGTCAGGGTTCCTATTCCTGTACAAACATCAGGACCAAGAAGCTGGGGAGTAAAGGGTCTATTCAGCTTACACTTCCACATTGCTGTTCATCACCAAAGGAAGTCAGGACTGGAACTCAAGCAGGTCAGGAAGCAGGAGCTGATGCAGAGGCCATGGAGGGATGTTAGTTACTGGCTTGCTTCCCCTGGCTTGCTCAGCTTGCTCTCTTATAGAACCCAGGACCACCAGCCCAGGGATGGCCCCACCCACAATGGGCTGGGTCCTCCCCCTTGATCATTAGTTGAGAAAATGCCTTACAGCTGGGTCTCATGGAGGCATTTCCTCAAGGGAGGCTCCTTTCTCTGTGATAACTCCAGCTTGTGTCAAGTTGACACACACGACCAGCCAGTACAAGCCTTACTCGTAGAAAATTTGCACACACACATACATATATGTAATTTGCCATTCTTGAAATATATGTCATCATTCTCATGTTTACTTGTCTTTATTTGAATTAAAAGTCCACAACTACTTTATTTCTCTTGATAATTATTTTAAACCTTGATGTAGTTTTATCGTCCAACAAATGTGATCTTTAGACCTTTATGCTCTCTCCCCTCCCCCAAATCCAGTCCCCTTTCTGATCCAGAGCTCTGTACAGACCTCCTGCTGCAGCCTCCCCTTCCTCTCTGGCCCTCATCTACAGATCTCCCACAGCCTTTCTCACAACACCATCCTTGTGTCTCAGCCTTTACCTGCCTCAAGCACTCCCTGATAAACTATGGGCCACACAAGCCAGAGAAGCACATAGGCCAGGGGAGCAAACAGGCAGGAGAGCAAGTAGGTGGTCTTCACTCTTCACTCTCCCTCCTTTACTCCAAATCTAGTGCCCCAGACTCATCCCCAGCAAACTATTAGCTGTGGGTGCTCCTCTCTCCTGGCCCCCATTTCCAGGAGACTAAGCAGGTCACAGAGGCACAATCTGATTTCCTTATCCCTATGGGCCTCTGCTCCTCCCCCCAAGCCCATCTCTAATAGTAAGCCCAGTTTCTAATACTAAGAAACACAGTCTGACTGGGACACTCCCAGTGGCCATACCCATCAGGACCTCAGAAACATCCCATACCAGACAACCTACAACCACCACACTGCCCTAAGAACCAGAAAGGTTAACAGGAACTAAGGAACAAAATATCCACCCAACAAAGACAAGACCAGACAGTAGCACCTAGAGTTACAATCACCCCCAAACCCAGATGCCTAGACACCAGCATAAAAACAACCAATAACATCCGGGACAATATGTCTCCTCTAGAGCCCAGCAAGCTTACTACATACAGTAGGCCCTGAGGAAGGCAATATGGCTGAAACACAGAAAAGGACTTCAAAATAGCCTTTTCAAATATGTTAGAGGTCCTTAAAGAGAAAATGAACAAATCTGCTAATGGAACCTATGAAAATACAAACAGGCAGTGGAACAAAATGAAGAAAACAGTTCAAGACTCACAAGTAGAAATAGAATCAAAAGAGAAAACCCAAAGTGAGGAAAACCTGGAAATGAAATTTTAAGATCTCAAATAGGAATCAGAGTAGCAAACTTCAGAAGAATACAAAAGATGGAGAACAGTGTCTTAGACATTGAAGACAAGGTGGAAGAAATAGATACCTTGGTCAAGGAAAAGGTTGTATTTAAAGAAGAAAAAAACATCCAGGAAACCTGGGATGCCATGAAAAGACCAAATCTACAAATGATAGCAATAGAAAGGAGAAGAAACCCAGGTCAAAGGGACAGAAAAATCTCTTCAGCAAAATCATAAAAGAAAAATTCCCCAACCTAAAGAAGGAGATGCCTTTCAAGCTACAAGAAGCATCTAGAATACGAATAGACTGGTCCAGAAAAGAAATTCCCCATGACACATCATAATCAAAGCAAGTGTATAAAGCAAAAATTAAAAAGCTTTAAGGGGAAAAGTCCAAATAACATGTAAATGCAGACCTACTAGTAAAACACCTGACTTCTCAATGTAGACTCCAGAGAGGCTTGGTAGAATATTCTACAACATTTTTTAAAATTATTATTTTATTCTTTTACAGTTGTTGTTACCCCCCTCCTGCAATTCCTCATCCCATCCCCCCATCTCCAAGAGGATGTTCTACCCTCCAACCCCACCGGACCTCCCCATTCCCTGGAGCCTCATGTCTTCCAGAGTTAGGTGTGTCTTCTCACATTGACGCCAGACCAGGCAGTCCTCTGCTGTGTGTGTGTGTGTGTGTGTGTGTGTGTGTGTGTCTGTCTGTCTGTCTGTCTGTCTGTCTGTCTGTCCAGGCCTCAGACCAGTTCGTGTATGCTGCCTGGTTGATGGCTCAGTGTCTGAGAGCTCTCAGAAGTCTGGGTCAGCTGAGACTGCTGGTCTTCCTATGGGATTGCCCTTCTCCTCAGCTTCTTCCAGCTTTTCCCTAATTCAACCACAGGGTCCTTGACTTAGTCAATTGGTTGGGTGTAAGTATCTGCTTCTGTCTCAGTCAGCTGCTTGTTGGGCCTCTCAGAGGACAGCCACGCTAGGCTTCTGTCTGTAAGTATACCATAGCATTTGTAATAGTGTCAGGCCTTGGAGCCTCTCCAAGAGATGAATCTCAAGCTGGGCTGGTCGCTGGACCTCCTTTCCCTCAGTCTCTTCTCCATTTTTGTCCCTGCAGGTCTTTTAGACAGGAACAATTCTGGGTCAGAGTTTTTGACCGGAATGGCAACCCCATCACTCACTTGATGCCCTTTCTTTCTGTTGGAGGTGGGCTCTACAAGTTCCCTCTCCCCACTGTTGGCCGTTTCAACTGAGGTCTCTCCCTTTGAGTCCCGAGTCTCTCACTTCCTAGGTCTTTGGTACATTCTAGAGCCCTCCCCTGCCCCGCCCAGGTTGCATATTTCCATTCATTCTGCTGGCTCCTGGGGGCTTCTCTCCTGTTCCTCCCCCCAACCCGATCATGTTTTCCTTTTCCCTTCCCCTCCCCTCTCCCGCCCAGGTCTCTCGACTCCTTATGCCTCCCATGATTGTGATGCTCTACAACTCTTAAGAGACCACAAATGCTTGTCCAGACTACAATACCCAGAAAAACTTGCCATCACAATAGATGGAGAGAAAAAAAGCTAGAGAGATTCCATGATAAAACCAGCTTGAAGCAGTATGCATCTACAAAGACAGCCCCACAGAAAGCACTGCAAGGAAAACTGTAACAGCTCACGGAGCTGTCTCTAAAATTGAACACATAACTGAATACAAAGCAGCCTCAACAGATACAAGAACATGTATGAGTAACAACCCATATCCTACCAGACCACCATGGGTTAAAGCTGAGTATCCACAGAAACAGTAAGCTTAGAACTCACGGAAGTTGAACACGTCACTATTGAATGAAAAATGGGTCAAGACAGAGATTAAGAAAGAAATTAAAAACTTTCTAGAATTGAATAAAAATGAAAACACAGCATACCTAAACTTGTGGGACACAATGAAGGTGGTTCTAAGAGGCAATGTCTAGTAAAAATATTGGAGAGATCTCATACTAGTAACTCCATAAAGCTCTAGAACAAAAAGAAATCACATACACTAAATAGATGGCAATGATTAAACTTAGGACTCAATAAAATAGAAACAAAAAATGAAAAGTCAAACAAAAAGTTGGTTCTTTGAAAAAAATTGACAAACCTCTAGCCAAATTAACTAAAAGACAGAGAATATACAAATTAATAGAATTAGAGACAAAGGAGGACATAAAAACAGACATCCAGGGAAGCCAGAGAATCATAAGGACATACTTTAAAAACCTGGAAAATCTAAAAGAAACTGATAGTTTTCTTGATATTAGCACCCACCAAAGGCAGCCTACCTTTGGTAAAGGGGTAAAACTATGAAAGACATCCTAGGTTACTCACAGTAAATTGATAGATTAGCCTTAAAACCAAATGAAGATAATAAGACTACTAGCTAATGAACAACAGTTATAGGCTCAAACAACTCTAATGTTAACAATAGAAGGCCAAAGCCTTTCACAGCATTATAATCGGTTTTGATGTTGGCCAATTACAAATTGGAGTCATCTGAGTAAAGCGTCTTACTGAAGAACCGTCCTGATGGGCCTGATCCATGTGGGAAGACCCAGCTGATTGTGGATGGCACCTCTCAGATCGAAAGGCCATGTAAGAAGGAAAATTATCTCACCTCTGGTTCCTTGGCCTTCACTTTCTTCTGCCTTGGAGTTGATTTGTCCTGGTTGCTGGTGCTGATTCCTTTGCTGATAACAGAACCAAGTTAGCCAAGTGTTTCCAATTTACCATTGTGAACTAGGGACCAGCTACTCTCCAGGAAATGCTCTCCAGTGCCAGGCTGGGGCTTCTGAGTTTCGGTTGTCATCTACGTGCACATAGACACGTGCTTGTGTGCGTACCCACAGACTCAGGAGACAGCAATTTTGGGACCACTCAGCATCTAGCCCCAAGGAGCCATTGGCTACCTGAGTCCTTAGTTTATCAGGTGTGGTTTAGTTGGTATTACTGTTTTAAAACTGATGTAAATACTCATGCGTGTAGTAGCCATCCCATTGGTTCTGCTCCTCTAGAAAGCCCTGACTAATACTGATGCTGTTACAGGTGGATACTGGGGTAATGGAGCCCCTGGAATGAGGAACAACATAAGCGATAGAAACAGAAAGTGTTTATTAAGAAAGGCAATACTTCCAAAGAGGAAGTGAGCAAGAGCTGGAATAAATGTCAGAGGCCACTGCGTGCTTCCAGTGGACTGGGACCTTTGTAGGTCATTTGGTTAATATATTCATCGTATCCCAGCAAATGAATATGCTGATGAGCAAACCCAACCCCTCCTCTTAAATGCATTCCATCTGATGTGGGCTGCATCAGCAGATGTGAGTCTGTGGAATCACATGACTGAGTGTTAACGTTATTTTAAGCCATTAAAGTTTCGAGCCATTTTGCAACACATTTTGGCTCCTGGAGGTGCCGATATAATAAAAACTCAAGGCCCATAGCTTAGGGTGAAGCTACAGGATCTTGAACAAGTGGTTAACGTCAGAGGTCCGTGAAGAAACAGTTTGTAGTAGCCGAATGGCCTGACGATGCATATCATTATTGGAATTCCAGAGAGCGCTCAAGAAGAGCGTCTGTGGGGTTGCGAAGCCCTTGGCCACAAGGCTGTCCACACAACATTTGTCTTTCTAATAAGCTTGGTTTATTCGCACAAACATTCCTAACAATCCATGCTATTACAAAGATTATGGTAACCAGACTTCTCACCAAGTGGGAAAACTTAAGCCGGAAATGCTGCAGGCGTCCGTAGGGCGATCTGACCTGGTTAGGATGCGGATCTCTGTAGGTGCGACCCGCATCTGCCGTGAAGTCTGTACTGGTGGAGGAGGTCCGGGGGGTTTTTAAGAGCCGGTGTCCATAGGCAGACATGTCTGAATGCAGCAGTGGAACGGAAGCCAGAAGCACACACAGGCCCGTCTGTGGGTCCCCTTGTCAGTGGATGTCGGAACAGAGAGGCTAAGACATGGTGTTTGTCTCTGGGTATTTAGGTGCTTACCCTCGACACTTGTTGCCCAGAAGGAATTTCTGTCTGTGTTTGCCAAAAATCTCTGACTTGTGGAATTTTACATTTATTTTAAAGTTAGTCATGGGGTGCTCAGGTTTGGGTGACCCACCTATTAGGGCTTTGGTGTCGGAAAGGAGCCAAGTGTCATGGGCCGAGTCCAGATGTGGTTGGGGCCTTGAGTTTCGGGAGCAAACTGCTCGGTTAAGAACCAATTGTAGGTTAAGTTCGTCAGACAATGATCTTTTGGTCCTGCTGTGACATCTTTCATCATTTCTCCATGCTCTGGGGTTACAAGGTGTGTGGAAATTCCATTGGATCTGTTTAGTTAGTTCTTGTGCCGTTATCCCCGTAAACTGTGTGCCTCGGCCAGAGTCTATCCTCACAGACTTAGGACGACCAGAGGCGAGCACCAGAACCCACGAGTATTTATTGTTCGTGGTGATTCGTTGTGTAGGGCTAGTGTGTGCTATGCCTCCTCCTGGAAAGGCGTCACTATTGTACGTAGGTACTTACCCCGAATTTGACCAGTGGTCCTGTAATATCTTCTTGTATTCAATGTACGGCCTTGCCGATGTGGTTGTATCTAGTTGGCTTTTCTGAACATTCCTCAAAACCATTAATAATAGTCATAATAACACACCAAAGGTGCTAGAATATTGTATTTACCTAACCAGTGTTTTCAGTGGCTATTTTCATGGATGTCCTAACTTCCGACGCAGTGGCAATCGCTACTCACTAGCGACCACTTCAGGCTCAGAGGTAGGTGCTGTTTGTCTCCGTGTGTTATTTTCCGTTTGCCTCCAGCTCTCGGTACTCAGTCCTACTTCATCTACCTGGTTGCTTTGCTCCTGGGTGGTTGGCTGTTATGTCTGACTCCCTGAGCACCATCGCTAGTGCGTGCATCTACATCCCTCGCGCATATTCTGATGTCAGGGTTTGCTATAAAAATCCAGTCCTCTATAGACAAGAGGTGTTTTCTATTGATTGTAAAATTTGTCTTTTTCCATCCTTTTAGATCAGGTTACAATATCATTGCATATCATTGGCTGGGTCTCAAAAGTCAACAAATATGTAGATAACCTCGTGGCTTTTTTAAACTTTATATCATTTTTTTTGTGAGTTTTACATCATGTACCTCAGTCCCACTCAACTCCTGTCCCCTCATATCCATGCTCTACCCTTGAAGCCTATCCCCAAAATAAAACACACACACACACACACACACACACACACACACACACACACACACAAAACCACCATCACCACTACCACCACCACCACCAACAACAACAAAAACCAAAATAAAAAATTATCCAGCTCATCCTGGAAGCTGTACGGTGTCACAACATGTCCCACAGTGTACCCCTCTGTCCACACATCTTCACTTGCAAATGTTGATTGCAATGAGTCATTGTTCTGGTTCAGATCTCTGGCCTCTGTGACACCAGCAACATTGGACCATCATTAGGACTCCAGGCTATCCTGTTGTTGCCCTGTGTTGTGGAGACTCTGCGGTTTCAGAGCAGCATGTCTGGCCTTTTCGTGCTTCAGTCATTCAGAGCTGATGTAGATTGTGGTGTGGGCCAATTCAGAACCCTGGATCCGGGCCTGGGCGATAGCTGAGCTGGGCAGACCCCAGGCTCTCTTATTCGAACCACCAGTGTGAGCTCCCCATCACTGCTCCCACTAGGCCCCGCACGGCCACCATGCAGGAGGCAGGGTCAGGTCTCCTGCTCTCCTGCCCTCTGTCCAGTTCACCCACACCCACACCTTCAGAACCAGTTCCACCCATGCTGCCCAGGCAAGGCGCAGGGCCCGCTTTCCCAAGTGCTGTAGTGGATGAGGGCTAGGGACCGCTTCCCCCTGCTCATGACCCTGGGGGCAGATCTCAATTGGGCACTTGTCCCAGTGGTGAGGGACAATATGGGGAAAGGCATCACCCCCAGATCATACCATCTATGCAGCTAGATGAGTGGGGGGGCCAGCTCTCCCTTGTTCTTTCCCTCAGGGCCCGCTTGCCTGTGTCCCCTCTACCAAGGCCAGCTCTATTGTGTTGCTTAGACAAGGTACCTGGCCTGCTCCACTGAGAGCTGAGGCTGGGGAGGGGCAGGACTAGCTCTCTTGCACTCATGACCCTGTGGGCAGCTCTCCAGACTGCAAGAGGTGGCAAGAAGTGGAGAGGGAAGCATCACCTTTACACCAGGGCTGTGCCATGGTGATGAGTGGCAGGATCAGCTCTCCCACACTCACACTCTCTCACCCACACCTCGCCACCAGGGCCAGCTCCACTGTGCTGCCTGGATGAGGTACAGAGCCTGCTCTCCTGAGTGCTCCTAAGGAGCTGGTGACAGATGGACCCGGCTCTCCCAAACACTGCAGCCAGTGAGGGGCAGAGCCAGTTCTGCACGACCCCTGGACATCCATGTGGTCCCTGGTGGCTGCCCAGAGCAGGACATTCCTATGTTCCCTAGTGAGAATATGAGCCTCTGTGTAGCCAGGAACTCAGACATGGCCCTCAGCAGCAGCTCTGGCTGGGACCTCACCATGGCCCCAGGGCAGGGTTGGCCATTCACAGTAGACTACTCCTCTCCGTCCTCAGTCTCCAGTTCTCTCTCTTCACAATGCTCAAGCTGCTTCACTTCTTTCCCTCCTATCTGCCCACAACATACTTGCATACTCTGGTGGCTCTCCCTCCAGGCTGGCTACATAGCTGGCGGACTCCTGGGTGACATCCTCCATCTGTACTGTGTGGTGTGGTGGCAAGCGGGTGTCTATTTGTGACTATTATGAAGACTGTATAGCCAACCTCACTGCTTGGACTTCTGCACGTTGTGCAGACTTGAACGTGTCAGCCTCTGCGATGGTTTTACTATTACAATGTCTGAGAGTGGCCAACTTCCGACAACCACACTATTTGTCATCAAGGCAGAGCCATCTGAACCAGGCACGTAGGTCTGAGCTGTAAGGGGCTGGGCATGGGGGGCTGGAGACTAGGGATTGAGTGATTCTCCTTAGTCTCCACTGCTGATTGGGGACCTCTATGTCTGCGAGATCTTTAATCGACTTGTATATTTCACCATCCTGCCCAGATGGTTTTCTTTTTTCTTTTCTTATCTGTTTTTTTTTTTTTTTTTTTTTTTGGAGCTGGGGACGAGCATGGGGCCTTGCACTTGCTGGCAAGCGCTCTACCACTGAGCTAAATCCCCAATCCCAGGTTAATGGTTTTGATCCCTTATGTACTCCATGGATTACTTCTTCCGTCATTCCGACCCAAGGTAATAGGAGCATATGACGTCATATAGTTATCCTTTGGTCCAGTAGCAGTAGGTTGAGATGTTTTTCAATGCCTCAAACAAGGTCAAATCTGTTGACCTCTGAGGGCCTCTAACCTCAAGGCCACCATTCATATAGAATCACACGCAATTAGCATCCTGACACGAATAGTTATGTAACATTGCATTACTGTTTACTTTGGCTTCCTTGGACAGCTGTGTCGCCCATATTGTGCTGACTCAGCTCCCTCCCGGTCTAGCATTAGCCATGTTGGCCCATGTTGGGTAGTCATACTAGCATCGTGTTGACTAGACATTAACTAGCCAGGATGACCTTCTGGCCCCTGCAATTTGGAGGAAACACCATTTTGAGAGACCTGTAGTCAGAGTCGCCGCCAGTCGGGACTGAATGGAACAGCGAGCATAGTGTGAGAGAGGCTCCCACTGCTCTGCTCACCTCAAGAAGTCAGCTGAGGGCTGGGGAGTTAGCTCAGTGGTAGAGCGCTTGCCTAGCAAGCGCAGGGCCCTGGGTTCGGTCCCCAGCTCCGAAAAAAAGAAAATGGAAAAAAAAAAAGTCAGCTGAGTCAGAGGCTCCTGTTCAGCTCAGTTTCTTTCCCCCTGAGGAGGACTCTCAGCATTAAAAAATAAAACAAAACAAAACCTTTTAATTGATTTTTTTGTGAATTTCACATCACACATCCCAATCCCACTCATCTCCCTGCTCCTCCCTGCCCTCGGCTCCTGCCAAAACAATTTTAAAAAATTAAAATAAAAAACACCCAAACCCCAAACAAAAAACCCATCTCATCATGGAAGCTGTAGTGTATCACTACATCTTTTGGTCCACACATCTTTACATGCAAATGTTCATTGTAATTAGAGCTGGTTTGTGGCTACACCATCGATACCGGATCCTCACCAGGACTCCTTCCGGGTATCTTGTTGTTGCCTTGTATCGTGCAGATCCTTCCGCTTCGGATCGGTAGGGCTGGCCGGTTCAGGAGCTCCAGCAGATCACAGATGTAGTAGATGTTGGGGGTGGGTCAACTCAAGGCCCTGCCTCTGCACCTGGGGAGTGCGGAGCGGGTCAGCCTGCCAGCTCTCCCACACTCCCACCACCAGGGTGAGCTCTTGAGCAGGGGCCAGACAGCTCGCCCAGAGCTGCAGCTGGCAACGGGTGGGGCCAGCTCTCAGACAGCTTTACTGTGATGCCCAGGGGAGGTGCAGGGCCTGCTTTGTCCCAGGTGCCATTCTAGACCAGGGATGTCCACATAGCCTTTGGTAGTAATTTTGATCATGGCCATCAACACAGACCCCTGCTGCTGCTTGGTTAAGGTCCCAGATATGGATGACCAGGCATCACTTTTAATAGAATTCTCGTCGAGGAGCAGAAAGCAGATCTCGTCTTGTGGACTTCAGGAGTGATTAAGCTTTCCGAGTTTCCTCTGTGTGCACTATAGGACAATATCATGGTGTATTTCCTTCTGCAAAGAGATAGGAGATTTCCCTTCCAGTCGGGTTTGAGTGGACACCGTTTTTGTGATTTTTGAGTCTGAAATGTGAACGAGGCATTGTGACAGTTTGAGCGTGGGATTCCAGAGCACTTACGGGCTCTTTTCTTTCCCTCTGAATTCCTCCAGCTGTCATGCCTAAGCTTGGGCAAGCAATCTGAAAGATTAGAGCCAATATCCCCCACAGAAGCCACCGACTATCTGACAAAAACCCATCACCCAGCACGAAAATCTTCAAGTTGTTGGTCAGGGTTGTGCTGGTTCGGATTGAGTAAGCCCTTCATAGGCTCGTTTCACCAGTCTCATACCATGACAAGCTCGTTCTGTCTCTCTCGCTTAGAGTCTGAGATGCAATGGACATATCCCATCCCCTAAAATTTACCTCAATAACAGGGAAAAGCTATCCATTTTAACTGTATTACAAATTTTGAATTTTTTTTTTTGGTCTATGTTTTGATCTTGGAGGGACATTTGTAAACGATACGGTAAGGTTTTATCTATTCAGGAAATGCAATTTGTTTTCTAATTTTTAGGTCAGTTTCTTTTTTCTGTTTGCTTAAAGATCCATCTACATGAGGAAATTTGACTTCTTATGTATAAACTACAATTTAATTTTTACAAGTAATATGCATAATCTCTTCATGAATGCTTGTCTGACATGTATTAGATCTTAGTTGCAATCCACAGGACTCCTTCTCACTAAAATATATTTCATTTAAATTATATATGTTAGTATGCACATATGACACACTAAAAGGCAAGCACCACCAGCAATAAACTAGTTTGGAAAATCAGAGTCTGACTATGTATCGGAACCAGACTCCAATAAGGCAGGCACGTTGGAATGATAAGATTTAGAATTTAAAATACTTATCACTAATATGCAGAGACTTATGGCGGAAAGAAAGAATAACAAACTGTGATAGTGGTCAGGGCATAAAGAGATGGGAAATTCTGAGAGGGCCTTCAATGACAGAGTCTAAACCCACCATCCTGGAAAGGAAGAATGTCTGGTGGACACAGATCATATAAGAACCTCTGAGCTTGGATCTTCCAAGCAAAACAGAAAAGGAGAAAGAACTGAGGAAAACGACAAAATATTTGGGAGTTGAGGGACAAGGACGAGAGGTTTACTACATCAGCAATGGGAAGGAACGGGAAAGACCGGACCGAAGATTTGAAGGACTAATGGCTTGGAACGTCTTAATGTCACACAAAGCAAGCCACCAATCCACACAACACAGAGAACAATCAGCAGGATAAACACAAAACAAAACAAAACACCCTCCCCACATTCCAGGCAGATCACATTCTAACTGGCAAAATCACAGAAGGAGCCAAAGGAAAAGCCATCTCTTCAAATTGGAACAAAGACTTCTCAGAAACCATAAAGGCCTAAGGGGAAGGGGAGCAGAATTTTAATTGGTTAGAAAAAGTACCAGCATATAATTATACCGCTGACTTGCTTCCCTTTGAAACTGGAGGAAAAATATATTTTCTCAGACAGAAACATCAGGAACTCTGATGCCCGTCTCCCTGCTGCCCCAACACTGTTAGCAAAAAGGCTTACATAAAAGGAAAATTATGTAGATAGGAACTTAGAACTACAAAAAGAAAGTTAAAGCCATGTATGGGGTGAGTGGGGTAAAGATATACATATTTTTTTCATTTTGCTTCTCTGGGCTTGTCTCACAAATGAATTTATTTAAATAATGAAACCTGAACCGGAGAGATGGCTCATTGGTTAATAATGCTGGTTATTCTTGAGAGGACCCAGATTTGATTATCAGCACCCAGAAAGAGGTTCAGTACCATCTAGGGAGTCCTCACATACCCTTGTCTCTGCAGACACCATGCACACATGCAAGACAAACTAATTTACATTCAATAAAATAAATTCACATTCAATAATAATAATAATAATAATAATAATAAACTTCATATCACATGTATTCTATTTCCCTTTCCAACTTACTCCCTTAAAGCCTCTTTTCCCTATGTCATGGGGTCCTTTTAATTTTCCTCCAATTTTGCTTCATGGACTCCCACGTAACTATACATACCTAACATTAAAAGTTAAGATCCACATAGGAGAGAGAACGTAATTGTCTTTCTGGGCCTGGTTTTCCAGACTTCATACAATATTTTTCAGTTCTATTCATTCCCTTGCAAGTTTCATACCTTCATTCTTCATCGTGGTTGAATGGAAAGTCGATCATATTTATGTGCCATTCTTTCTTGGTTCACTCACCTGTTCATAGACATCTAGGCCATCCCACATCCTTACTGTTATGAATGAACAGCAATAATCACTAATGTGCGAGCGTTTCTGTGGTAAGATCTAGGTCTTAGGTACATTCCCAAGAGCAATGTAACAGGGCCAAACAGTAGTTCTGTTTCTAGCATTTGGAGAGGGCTCAACATTGATTTCTATAGTGTTACATCAGTTTGCACTCCCACCAACAACTCCCCTTGGAGTTATTCTTCTGCATGGTTGAATAAAAGTCTGTCGTGTGTAGGGAGCCGTATTGGATTTGGGCCTGGCCGCTTTGTGACTGTATAGCTCAAGGTGGCTACTGACTCTGGGCTGTATGGCCACAGATGCTCACCCCTAAGGTGGCTGCTGTAAGATTATGAGATTGTTGGACAAAAGCCTCTTCCAGGAAGATTCCCGGAGCAATCACAGGATGTTTCAGCCTGAGCAAACACCGGATGTCCCTGAGCAGATTCCTGAGAAGGGTTTGACCTTTTCAAAGAACATGTCCCTGGAAGACTGTTGCCTCTTTGTTTAAGGAGGATATCTTGCAGTTTAGTGATTCACCTTATATCCTTGGGCACTTCTCAGTACTCCCCCACCCTAAGCTTCAATTCCTGCCTCAGAGCTTTAAATGCTGTACATTCCTCTCAATAAACGAGACCTTGACAACAGAACCTTGCTTGGTCGCCTTCTTTTCTCCCCCCCTCTTTGGGACCCTGAATAACTGGACCTGCTGGATGGGTCAGTCGTGTACATGTGCTTGGAGGCTGCCTGTCCCTGGGACATCAACCTGGCCTCAGGTGGCAGCTCAGGTCATGGACCTTGGCATGGCCACAGGCTTTAGCACAGACCCCAGATATCCACACAGCCCTTGGTGTAAACATGTCACAGGCATCATTTCAGCCCAGGTGGAACATGGAAGGGATATCTCGGGGTTATTGACAGGGACGTAGACAAAGCAGCATAGAGTTGACATCTGCCCAGCTCTGATGCTCTAAGGCTTACTATAAATATAAAGGTTCTGTGTTATTTATTTGAGAACTAAATGTTCTAAGGTGGGGGTAGAAACCCCCAAATAATATTGACTGCAACATTTGCTAGAAAAATAGGTAGAGGGGCTGAAGAGATGGCTCAGGGGTTAAGCGCAATGGCTGTTCTTCAGAGCAATTCGAGTGCACAGTGGCTCACAACCATCTGTAACTTCAGTTCCAGGGGATCGGATTCCCTCCACCGGCACCAGGCATGCGCATGGTGGACATACATACGTGCGAGCGAAACACCCATACACATCAAATTAAAAAACAATAGGCCCTGTTTCCAGTCCCCACGGTGCTCTCACTGTGTAACCACGATGCTAAACCGGAAATGGGAACCGAAGTGAAGAAGACAAGACATGAGTTATCTTTACTTTTATTTGATTGTTTTCTTATACAGGTCTGGCACTGACACTTTAAAAAAAGGATTATAACTTCATGTAAATACTGAAGTCCGATAAAATAACTTAAAAAACATTGACGTGTGTATCACTAAGTCTCCATAAAATGTACCGTACTTTTGATACAGCGTAGGCTAGCATGATTTGGTAAATGGGACAGTGGCAGTTTTTAAGAGAGATTCTGTATGTCACAGGTAGGAATGGAAAGACTAAATTTGCCAAGGTTCGTCAAGTATTAAACAGTAGGAAACATGCACTAGAAAATTAAATACAGTTCAAAACACGTACACCTCTAACAGCGAGAAACTCCTGATGGGATAGAGATGTGTATTTAGGGTTCCTAAATAGAAATCGGAACACTTAGCACAAACAGAATCGTAACATCGAGTGAGGCATAGGGCAGGAGCCACCAGAGAACCTGGACATGGGTGTAGGTCATGGGTTTCTACTTTGGCTAGAGTCAATAGTATATTGTCTAGACTTTAAGTGAAATGGAATGTTGAATTTAGCAAAATCTTAAAACTTTATAAAGTGTTGGCTCGTAACTTTGAGTACTGATTATCTGCACAGTAGTCCGTTCCTTATTTATATGGATAGGACAAAACTCAATCCTGTGAGCCTAACTGTCTAGAATGTGAATATTACTTGTAAACAGAGTCAACGAAGGCCCGTTGACCGAATGACTGAAGTGTGAGAGACTGTACTGTACACGTGTGAAGATTTAGAGAAGTATACTCTTCTGACCTCACAAGCACATTATGGTAATGATAAAATACTTCCTGGTACTTCTGGACGTGAATATTCGTGAAGCATCTCTCTGAAGATTATCGGCACGTGTGTATTTTCTTCCCCAAACAGCACACAAGGAAGAGATGAGCAGTTGGTTGGCTGTGTGGCATTTGTAACTGATTGCTGTTTCCCAAGGGGGCAGCGCTACGGGGCGCCTTGGAGAACTGAATGAACCTTGCTGTGCTCGAGGCTGGGACTGGTAGAAATTAATAGGCCGAAGGGTGTTAAAAAATTAACCCAGAGAACAATTCTGAGTCTCTTATAGGCAGTAGCTACTTTTGAACTGTTATTAACCATACATTGCTCTTAAAAACCAAATGGGCCAAGCGTCAGTTTTCCCCCCACTCTTTCTCTCTGTCTATTGGACAGCCAAGACCCATCAATTCTGTGCTTTCACTGGTCAACCACGTTAGAGTGAGTGACGCGTGTTAGGACTGGATCCTGGAGTGTGTTTCATTGGTAAACGGTTGAAAAGATTCTGGTGGGTTTTCTCCTGGAAATACCTTTCATTTAGACCTTCTACATGTACATTCAAAGCCATGTTTTAGAGGATGACTGAGTGTAGGTGTGACCATCGAAATTATTACAGATGTTTACACGGGAGAAAAATATTAAGATGGGATCTTTTCCAGGCCGGTGCTCTACCACTGAACCATATCCACTGACCGTGACGGCGAGTCCTTTTGACATCATTTTCAACAGATTGTGCTTACATGGATACAGAATGATGCATTCTTCATTCTCCTGCACGTTAGCCGCCCAGCCAGATTTCAGGCATGGTCATGACCTTCTTCACCCAATGTTCCCGACTGAAATACACCTGTATCGGATTTGGAACGCGTTTGGAAAGAAAGCTAACATTGCTGTAGCAAGTACATTTGCTTAATACGTCTATTTTAACATGTCAGGTCAGGTCATGTCATATCGAAATTGTCCTACAAAATATAGACGTTTGATGATTTCACGTGGGTGGTTTTCCAGTTGACAGCTGGGGTCAAAGACAGTAAGAGCATAGAAGATGTCTGAGAGAATAAAAGTCTGAGAATTTAATGTATTCTAAATGTTCGGCAAATCTGAAAATCATATCTGGATTTTAGAGGGTTCCTTTTCAAGTATTGAGTTGCTTTTTTACAAGTTATAAATAAGTCTTACATGCACAGTGCTGTCCTGTATGTTAAAGGTTTGGACTCCTGTTACTGTATCGATAACAAAAGATTTTTAGAAATGAAGGGGACAGGGCAAGAAGTACGTGAACAATTTCCTAATATCATGTTAATTTATGGACATGAAGCTGAGAACATACTTGTTTTTGTTAGCAAGAATGGGTCACACACACCCAGCTTTCAGCACTAAGGACTCTAGTTGTCCCTTAGAAAGGTTTCCTGGCCAGCTCTGCTGAGATACCTGTGTGTGCTTAAGGCCACGTAGACCTCAAAGGGAAGAATTGAGGCAACGGGTTGGACAAATTGGAAAAATATATTTTAAAAGGAGCACTTGCTTATCTTTTTCTTCCCATAATATGCTAACGATACCACATTTGATCTCATAAAATGCTGTTAAGAAACGCCTTAAGAGATCAGAAATATCCAATAACACATCCTATTACATAATATCTTCTGCTCTAGAGAAAAATCAGTACTAATATTCTCTATAAATAAATTTCAAAGCACCTAATTTGAGGGAAACCTTTCCAAAATATTATGTTAGTTTTTTTTTAAATAACGTTAAATAATCAAACAGAGAGAACGTCCTCTTTTGGCTGAAGGATTTGTAGGGCACAAAGTTGACAGTGTAGGTAACTCTGGTGACCGGAGGGTAACTTCCTTTGCTACAGTCTGTGCTTGGTAATTACGGTGAGAAGAAGCAAGAATAACCGTTTTGGAGATCGGTTTCCTTCGTGTGTCACTAGTCATCATTCACCTGGGTACGTAACTCAATCAGATGCTTAGATCGCGTGCAGCATCAAACTGGTTTGTCCCTAACTGGCCCTTAGATTCAGCCTTAGCTTTGGAAGAACACACAGATAAATGACGTTTGTGAGCAAGTAATTTTGTTTGTATCACATAGCTCTCCATAGGGTGGTAAGAATTAGGAACTCAGGGTTGAGCGAACATAGAAACCATCAAATACTTTGAGAGACACAATACTGACTGTGGCATTAAGAACCTGGCTAGGTCTTCTTTTCCAATGGAGAAACCGAGATTTCTCCAGACAGAAACCAAACCAAGTCTGAGATGAGAAGCAGACACAGCTTCGAATTTTGCTTGTGCAGCAAATTACTGAGAATGAGCAGAGAACACGAAATTAGAAAGTAGCTCACGTCCTCAGCGGGAGATCGCAAGTAATTAGAAGTGGGGTGCGCTCCTGTCCTCAGTACGGACCAATAAAACACCTGGAGAAAGAAGTCCTAGGATTTAAATTAAATGTCGATAACGTCTCGGCCACTGACTTCTTTCCTCTTGTGCCAGCAGCTGTCATTCGACACCCAGGAAGGCACAGAACAGCAGGGGCCAGGCGTGACAATGCAGAATCTGGGGTGGAACCCACCCTGGAACGCAGTTGACCGCCTGGCGCTGCTTCACGTCTACGACTGCATTCCGAAGTGACTCACGAATCGGGGCATATAAAAATCTGTTCTTTCTTACTCGGACAATAAAATATACTTATCAAAACATGCTAACGTGTCTCTGCAAATATACTCATCACTGATGCAAAAAGAGTACGAAAATAACCCTTAAAAGGCCCGCTTTGGATAGTGTTCAAAAGCTCCTGTGTATTCAGCCTCTGAGGGAATTTCCACATCTGTGTTGGAGAAGCCAACATCTGGAATCCAAAGGCGAAAGGGACAGCTGTGTCCTCGTAGGACTTCGGAATTTGTGGAGGGAAGTTTAGATGGGATTCACTCTGTACTGATCAGAGAAAAGCCACTACCTGATATGAAAATTTAGGGTCAATAGGCCGTGTTTTGACATTAAATATTCTTAGATCGTTTTAAATAATCCTTTATAAATATACGTAAATAATCTGCCTATGTAAGCACTGACTGTATTGCCACTAATTATGTGTGGTTTAAGGAGAAAGGGACCCCAACTGAAGTCGCTGGGTACAACAGTAGTGTTTAGATTGTCTCGGGAAGGGCTTGTACACATTTGCCTAAGAAAAATCTGTGGTTATTTATTTATTTTTTTTAGCATTTCTGTGTATGAAAATAAACATCACCACAGTTGTATTTTTCTGCTCATCGAGTCTTCTGGAATATGGAGTCATTGGCAAGGACTGTGGGGAGACTCGGCTTGTGAGCAGGGCAGTGACCAACCGCTGGCCTTCCCGACACGTTCGCTTCAGTAACCGGGAAGTCATCGTGTGGAAGTCACTCCACGTCCGAGGCGTCGTTGTCGGAGAGATGGTAGTTGCTTCCCTTCACGCGGATGTACTCGATGTACCTGCCCTCGTCCGAGTCCGCGGTGCCGCAGGTGCACAGCCGGTGGTCGAAGAGTGATTCGATTTCCTCTAGTTTTTTCCCTTTGGTTTCAGGAAGACAGCCATAGACGAAAAGCAGTCCCACAGCGGCGAATCCGGCGTAGAGGAAGAACGCTCCTGTGGTGGGAGAAGAACACGGTGAACGGCCCTGGGTGGGTTTTCGACTCGTGCATAGCTGTAGTTTGAAATGCAACCAAATGGTGCCCACCAACCTCCCTTACCTGGTTGTTTCTCATCCTGTGACGACGATGACAACAACAACAACAACAACAACAACAACAACAACAACAACAAACCCTCAAACCATACCATAGCAGACTGAAGAAATTAACAGACCAGGCTCAGAGAGACGCTCATCTCAGAAGTTGCCCTCAGAGCCCAAGCTGTGGAGAGCAGCTCTCCCCTGACTGGTTTGTCAATACTCTCACTAGTATTGTAATAACCAAAAAGCCCTGTTACCATGGGGCATGCATGCGTCTGTCTAATCTCCTCAGAAGCATGGAAGGTCAGGAGAAATCTAGATTTCCGGGACGTGGTATAGTGAAGGCGCTGTTGAGTTAATGGTTCCATGGTGTTCACGGCCCTTCCCCTTCTTCCTGTTTCTTACGGTCACACCTGGAGGTCATTCCGTGCCTTGAAATGCAGACTCCCAGTGGGATCCAGGAAATCCCACTGAAGGGAAAGCTCTAACTGAAATTGAGGATTCCAAAGCAGGCAGGTTGGCTGTTGATGGTGTGTGTGTGTGTGTGTGTGTGTGTGTGTGTGTGTGTGTGTGTGTGTGTGTGTGTGTGTGTATTTACAGGGGGGTGGAGGGAGGGGGGGGGGGGGGGGTTCCAGGTGAGCCCTACGGTTAAGCTGTAGAGCGCGCCACTGCACATTATAGTCAGACGGGGATGATAATGGAAAATATAATTCCTCATCATTTTTCTGAGAGAAATCTTCCGAGAATCCTCTCTTAAATTCAAGATTAAAACCAATATTTGGGAAGCATACAAGAAGAGTCAATGGGCACATTTCAGTTTCAGTACTCCAGTAAGGGACAACCTTAATCTACTGCCCACCACGGGGTTCATTTAGCTCCACATGCTGTGTACCGGTCTGTGCTTGTCTTACCCAGGCTACTGTTAGCAGGGAACAACCTTGCAATGCAAGTCTAAGCACTGATGCTTAGGAAGGAATCAGTATTTCCGTGGAAATATACCATCGGGACGCATCCCTATTAATCAGGAACATAAAAACACTTTCGTAAATCGTTAACCTACAGATTAGAACTTGAGCCCAAAAGTCTAACCAGGCCGGCCACATGTCCCCACTGTTAGTAGAAGTGAGGGGCCAGCGTGTTGACCGGAGGGAAGGACGGCTTCTTCCTGCGTACTCCTGACAAAAGCCAACTCAGCCCTATCTACACCATTCCGTCAGCTCCCCGTGCTTTTTCTAACAGGACAGATTTGCTCTCCCATCGCTATAAGCCCACGTGGCGCATGTAAATGCACGCCAGCAAAACAATGGAGGAGAGCAGCCTGGTCCCCTCTGATGCCTCCTGCCCCACCTCATCCCCAAAGAGCACGTGGCTAGCAAGAGTTTTACTGCGTGGAGTTTTGTTATGCGGGTCTCTATAAAAGATACTCCTTGGGCTGTTAGTCTATGCAGAGAGCGCTTCGTGTGTTTAATCGTTCTCAAGAATCAATCGTTGACAAGTAGTACCTGTCATCATGTCATGAAAACGAATCTGTGAACTTCTAGAAACATTTTTTAGCTGTTAAGAGGCATAAAGCTGACTATTCTAGACACACCACCGGCTTATGATATTTCCTTCTCAAGCAAACAAATGTTTCTAGATTCGTGGTCCTCAACCTGTGTGTTATGGCCATTGGAAAACACACATTCCTGATGGTCTAAGTAACTTCGACATTGTTTCGTGACAAAATTAAAGTCATGAAGCAGCAGCAAAAGTGAACTTATGGTTAGGGGTTCCTTAAGACCACCGAGGATGTGTGTTTTCTGGTGGTCGTGAACCACAGGTTGAGGACTGCTGTTCTAGGTATTCTAATCGGCCAATGGGAGGGAAGATAGCAAACGACTGGCTTCCCAGTACCAATCACAGTGATGGTAGCAGAGGGGCCTGAAGACAGAAGAAAGAGATTTATATGCTTCCTCAAAGTTGTCATTCTTACACAGCTGAACGTGATGCTTGCCCTCCGAGTCCCCTGGCAAGGGTCAGGAGCGCAGTGTTGGGTGAAGCTTCCTGGGCCTCTGGTACATGGCAAAAGTAGGGACATGTCCAGAGCATGCAGTAGGAAGGTCTGCTGGGGAGGCCTCAGAGGGGGCCAGATACCCCTCTGTGTTTCCCATGTGTCATGTGGGCTTACGGGGATGTGAATACTGAGACTTCACATTCCATCATTAAAAATTTATCCCAATTAATGTCATCGTACCTTATAAAATATTGCAGGCAGGTCACCTATGTGTGTGGCGGGTGGAAGGTTGGGAAGGGACAGAGCAAGAACTTTTTTGCTTTAGTAAACGTAGGTTTGGAATCGCTTCGCAAAGAACTTCTGTAATGCGTCCTTACCCACCAGTGTTTCCCTAAAGCTGCAGTCTCTGCTTGTGTTTGTAGAGACTTTTGTCCCTAGGTCTGTAAGTGGTAAGTGCTGGGCTCCATGGTGCAAGAATGCATGTCCTGGCTGGAGCAGATGACTCGGGGGATGGTACGGTGTCCCAAATGGGTGAGCTACTCTCAGGCGTGCACTGAGTCTGCCTAGGTGTGGCTCTCCATCCTTTGCACGGGACATCCCATCAGCCCTGTTATCGGTGCTTTACCATTTCCTGTTTGCTTCCTTGTTAGACGGAAAGCTGTGCTGTAAGGATTTCCATCCTGGTGGGCATGGAGATGCTCAGGAATGGAAGAATGGTGGTGGTGGTGGTGGTGGTGGTGGTGGTGGTGGTGGTGGTGGTGGTGGTGGGGGTGGTGGTGGTGGTGGTGGTGGGGTGGTGATGGTGATGGTGGTGGTGATGGTGGTGGTGGTGGTGATGATGATGGTGATGATGGTGGTGATGATGGTGATGGTGGTGGTGGTGATGATTGGTGATGATGATGGTGATGATGATAGTGATGGTGGTGGTGGTGGTGATGGGGAGATACTCAAGCGCTTGGAGACAAGAAGTTTAGGGAAAGAGAACTCTCCCAGGTACATGGTCCAGACCCCCTATAGTGATAAAACCTGTACAGAGATACTTATGAAAACCAAAACAAAGAAGTAACCCCTCTCTCGGAAATCCAGGGTTTCTAAGGATAGAGCATCAGAAATAACAATGAAAGGACACTGAAAAACATGCTCTTACCATAGTATGTAAGATACTCCGCTGTGTGTAAAAAGGTCAGTGAAACCAGCACGTTGAAAATCCAGTTTATCCCAGCTGAGCACGCATTTCCTGTACTTCTTGCCCAGAGAGGATAGATTTCAGAGTTCACGGTCCAGGGCATTGGTCCCATTCCTGAGAAGTAAACAATGAAAGCTGCAGTAAAAGTCACCTAGGGAATGAAACACAGTAGCCTGACTCTTCCAAGAGGGGACAAGGCAACGCAAAGGTAACAAAGCCGTGCTTACCGGGTGCAAAGAAAACAAGATATAACACCAGGCCCACAAGTGCTGTCCAGGAGTACGGGGTAGGGCAGAAACTGTAAGCCCAGTGAACATCTTCTGCTTTGAACTTGGTTTCGTTTTCACACCTGAAAAACATGTCTTAGTTCAGTGTTCTAGGATACAGCTGTAGAAGCTAGTGTGATTATGTTGGGTGTACTTGGAAATTCTTCAACGTCCTAAGGGAAAAAGGCAAACATATTTTTCTTAGAAAATTAAAATCCTGGGTCCTGAATGCACATATGCAAATAGTCATATTAGATTGAGAGTGAAATGCAGAGTAGACATGTAAGTCTACACAGAGTTTCCTACAATTCCAGGGTGGGTGAGTCATGCGTCACTTCTTACCCAGCTGCCACAAATGAGACCTTATTTCCAACACGAAGCTAAATTAGGCTGAGCAACACTCCAGGGTTCCCTGGGTCAGTTCGCCGAGGTGGAAAGGTTGTAGTCTATGCCGTCATCATCCATCAAGAGGAATGAGGAAGGGAAAGCCACGATCAAAACATAGTATATGGAAATTTTTAATAAGAAGAAATAAAAACAATGCAAGAAACAAAAGAGAAACTATAAAAATACAAAATAAAAAAGCAAAAGAATAATGTCCTCATTGTTGTCCTGTTGCCGTGAAGAGACACCAAGGCCAAAGCAATGCTTATAGAGGAATGTGTTTCATCTGGGGCCTCAGGACAGTTTTGGAAGGTTAGTCCATGGTCACCATGGTCGGAATCAGACAGGCATGGCTTGAAGCAGCAGCTGAGAGCTATACATTCTGATCCATATACAGATACACAGCAGGAGAGAGAGAGAGAGAGAGAGAGAGAGAGAGAGAGAGAGAGAGAGAGAGAGAGGAGAGAAAGAGAGAGACAGAGACAGAGAGACAGATGGAAAGAATGAGAGACAGAGACACAGACAGACAGACAGACAGAAATATAAAGACACAGATACAGACAGAAACTGGGCCTGGCAAGGGCTTGAACACCTCAAAGCCGACTGCCAGGGACACATCTCCTCCAATAAGACCACACCTCGGTCAATGAATGTTGCGCCCAACCTCGACCAGCAAGGAAGACACGACTAGCAGAGATCTTCTTCAGGCAGTTTATTCAGGATCCTGGATGTAAGCTTATTCTCTCTCCCTGGGGAACGCCCTGTATCAGCTTAAATACCTGACGCTGACCAACCTCAGCATGCCACGTGGGTCATGTAGTCAAGCTGTCACTATGCGGAAGCTAGCAGGCAAGGCAGACATAGCCAAGTAAGGACTTATTTATTACAAGGAGTGCTCACCGTCGGGAGGGTGGAAGGCGGAAGCCAGCGTGATCTTTGGGGTGCGGCATGTCGCAGCTCCCTACAAATGAGGCCACACCTCCTAATCCTTCCCATCAGTTAAACCAACTGGGAACTTAGCATTCATGCATATAAGTGAATGGGGCCATTCTCATTCAGACCCATATCATAGTGCAAAATGCATTCAGTCCAATATCAAAAAATTCCCCATAGGTTGGGGGGTGCTGGGAGCAGGGAGTCTCCCAGGCATCAATGGGGGTAACCTTAGCTGAGACTCACAGCAGTGGGGATGTGGAACCTGAAGAGGCCACCTCTTGTAGCCAAGCAGGACCCCATTGGAGCTACAGGGGCACCAATGTACCCACAAAAGCTTTGATTCCAAATTTATCCTATCTACAAGCAATAGAGGGACAGGGGATGGAGCAGAGACTGAGGGAATGGTCAACTAATAACCGGCCCAACTTGAGACCCATCCCATGGGCAAGTGTCTCAGTCAGGGTCTCTATTCCTGCACAAACTCAGGACCAAGAAGCAAGTTGGGGAGGAAAGGGTTTATTCAGCTCACACTTCCACATTGCTGTTCATCACCAAAGGAAGTCAGGACTGGAACTCACAGAGAGCAGGAATCAGGAGCTGATGCAGAGGCCATGAGGGATGTTACTTACTGGCTTGCTTCCCCTGGCTTACTCAGCTTGCTCTCTTATAGAACCCAAGACCGCCAGCCCAGGGATGGCACCACCCACAATGGGCTGGGTCCTTCCCACTTGATCACTGGTTGAGAAAATGCCTTACAGCCGGGTCTCGTGGAGGCATTTCCTCAACTGAGGCTCCTTTCTCTGTGATAATTCCAGCTTGTGCCAAGTTGACACACAGAACCAGCCAGGACAGCCAGCAACAATCCCTGACTCTGTTAATGATCCTCTGTTATGTTTGCAGAAAGGAGCCTAGCATGCTTGTCCTCTGAGAGGCTCCACCTAGCAGCTGACAGAAACAGACGCAGAGACCCACAACCAACATTGGATGGAACTTGGGGACTCTAATGGAAGAGCTGGGTGAAGAATTGAGGGCCCCAAAGGAGATAGGAACTCCCCAGGAAGACCAATAGAGTCAACTAACCTGGACCCTTGGGGGCTCTCAGAGACTGACCCACCAATGAAACAGCGAGCTGGACCCAGCAGATGTGCAGCTTGTTCTTCATGTGGGTCCCCCAACAACCAGAGTGGGGGCTGTCCCTAAAGCTGTTGCTTGTCTGTAGAATACATTCCCATGAGTGGGGCTGCCTTGTCCAGCCTCAGTGGGGAGAGGATGCGTCTAGACCTGCAGAGACTTGATGTACCAGAGTGGGGGATACCCAGGGGAGCCTCTACCCTCTCAGTGGAGAAGGGAATAGGGGATGGTGGAAGGACTGTGTGAGGGGGTACTGGGGTACAGAGCCTGAGATATAAAGTGAATAAAGTATATTAAAAAATCTTAACCTCTTGTCAGCACAGCTCTCTGTGGAGCTGAGAGGTCACCGAGCAATGAATGGGGCTTGTGTGTTTACGGGTTTATGAGCAGAAAGCAACAGTTGACATCTGATAAAATCTTCCACTCAATATCCTCCACCTTAACTTCCCACCAGAGACAACATGCTTTGAGTTATTCTACCTGTAAGAAAATAATAAAGAAGGAAATGAAGCCAAGAGAGAAGGGAAAGACAGAAACAAAGAAAGGCTTCAGGTAGACAAGCTCCTGGAGGGGTGGGGTTGGGGGTGGAGGACGCTCACAAACAATGAACGTTTCCTGAAAACCTCTACTTGCTATTTTTCTCACCACAGTGCTTACTGAAGTCTGTGTATTTCAAGGGGAACGGTGTGCTGGTCAGCACAGCTTTTACCTCCGCGCTGAACAGGGTAGAGAGCCTGTCACTCCCTGTCATCCCTGAGTGGATGTCAGGAACGCTCTGAGGCCCTGACCCGGTAGAGACACACATTCAGAAGCATGCAGACCGCTAATGACTGAGGTTGTGAGACCACTCTCGGCCTTCACAGCACAGACACGAGACCTTTCAACTGTAGAACCAAGATATGGACTCTGAACACCACAGGGCTGCGGGCCTCCACTCTGCAGGGCAGTCCTGGCCACGGCTAGCGCCACTGGATGCTCCTGCAAAGAAGAGGCAGGCAGACATGGGCTTAGTAGAAGCCATGCTGTGTGGGGCAAAATCAGAAAAGGTGATCCAATGAACGAGGAGACCGTGGAAGAGGACAGAGAGCACAGGCCCGTCAGGCACAGGACATAAAGGTGATGGTGAGCCCTGTACCGTAATATTCACATAGGAAAATGTCATAAAGAAGCCTGGTATTTTGTGGCTGTGTGGCAATGAATATCCACCTGCAGAGTGAGCAGGCTGAAGCTGGGCGCCCCAAATAAACCAGTGAGGTTTCCCGGCCCTCGTCTGAGCCCGCGCCCCTTCAACAGTGCGTTAACAAATTAATCACAGTCTGAAGGTGGGATTGTTGTCTCCCCCATCAGATTTGACAGTTGTAAATGGAAGAAGCCAGTAGAGGGACTAAGCAGTGCCAATAACAACTGCTCTGGCAGCAGTTACCCCCGAGAACACACCCCTGCCCTCCTACACAGGACAAGCCTCCCGTACCGTTCTTCTATTCACAACAAATGCATTTAGTTTAATCATGCACTGTACAGAAGAGGGCAGAAGAGAAACACAGTATGGATTTAAAATGCATAACCTCTCATTTTTACTTACTGAAAACCTTAGGACTTTTCTTTCTTCCCCAAAGAGGAAACGTTCCCAAATCTGACTTTGGGTAAGGAAACGGAGTATATTCATGAGATGGGATGATTTTTCTAGCTTTATTTCTGGTGCATAGGACTTCATGTAGACGTCGAAGGCAAGCTATTCGTCACTGTAATTCGGCCATCCTTGACTTGCTATAGAGCCTGGGTGATACCTTTGCTGTTCTGATGGGTTGCCTGCATAGGCTTTCTTTGCTAAGTGACTGTTGTAGACCGAGAACAAAGCATGCTTTGTCTGTTCTTGCCCGGGGACTGTGATGTCTGGGACAAGACCACCAGCTACGGCCACAAAGCCAGAGGTTAGCTCTGATGGTTCTTTTAGCTGTGGGAATATGTGATGAGATGACACCAAATTTGAAAGTGGGCATGGGGGTGTGCTTAGGGGAGCACAGAGTGCCCCCCCCAGGAAAGGACAACTTTTATTCTCATCTGAGAAAAAAATACCAAGCAATCAAAGGACAATAATAAAACATATTTCCTTGAGATTCATTTTTGTTTTTAATTATATGTGTATTTATATATATGGGGTGTCCGGAGTTATGTGCCCATGAGTGCAGGTGCCTGTTGAGTCCATAGAATGGTGTTGTAGCCCTTGGATCTGGAATTACAGGCAGACGTGACCATTCCAATATAGGTAATGGGAACCTAATGTGGGTCTTCTGCAAGAGCAGCAGGAAGTCTTGTGGGAGTTTGGATGAAGGCTCCCATGAGGCTCTTGTGTTTGACTACTCAGTCCTCAGTTGGCCGGACTGCTTGGTAAGGATTAGGAAGTGTGGCCTTGTTGGAAGAGGTGTGTTACTGTGGGCAGGGTTTGAAACTTCAAAAGCCCATACCATTTCCCAGTCTCTCTTCTCTCTCTCCCTCTTCTTCTCCCCCCTCTCCCTTTCTCTGCTTTGTTCTTGTAGGTCAAATGTCTCAATCTCAGATAGTGTCCAGCACCCTGCCTGTCTGCCTGCTGACATTATGGTCATGGATTCACCCTCTTGTACTGTAATTGGTACTCGATACCAATAGACTTTTTTCTAAGTTGTCTTGGTGATGGTGCAGGCTGGACAGCAGGAGAAAAGTAACTAGGACAGTAGTTGGTAACCACAGAAGCATGCCCCCAGACTTTTATAGTTTTCAGAAGCAATGCTAACTTTTGAGTATCTCATCAAAGGAGCTAGGAGAAGTTACTGTTTAAAAAAGTGACTCATTACTTCACACTAACTCCAGTCACTATTTAGTAACCCAATATGAAAACAAAAAACAAAAAATGAGAGCCTAAAACCAAAAATTAGAGCCCTTTGTGTTAACAGCAGCTGTACAGCCTTTAAACTCTAATTATAGGTCTACAGGTGACCACGGTATGAGCCTGTCACTTGTGACATGCATACCATGCTAAGAAAAGCACACAAAGTTCCCCAGTGCCTTATCTGCCCACATTGTACTTGGTTTTGTACTTTTTTTTTCTGCATAGGATTGTTACATAAAAGCAATTTGGGGGAAGATGGCAGTCTTTCTTTAGTTACTTTCCTTTCTAGCAAAAAGAAGACCTTTAGAATTCCTAAGCAATTATATTAACGATGTGGGCAAATTCAAAGCATTAGAGACAGAGCTAAAAGTTTGTTCTTATTTTTATTTTCAAATTTATCTCTATATTAAATTGCAGCACCAGAGATTTTCACCAGTCATTCATATACTCTTAATATGAGAAATAGATTCACAGAATATAAGCAGACCAACGGGAACATGTCTCATGCCAAGGAGGACTCGGTGATTATTGGTACAGCAATTCTGATTCCAATCGGTGAGGCAGAGTGATGTCACATCATGCTATAAAAGAAACCAGCGGGAGAGAGAGCCTGAAAACTCCACTTACAAGGCTGCTGTGTAACAAACAGAATGGGCACACGAAAAAGCCTATGATGGACCTGTGACCTGTGAAGGTTTTAATTTTCTGGGAAAAAAAATCATTGAGTCTCTGTCCTTTAAAACGTCTGCTCTGGACCTCTCTCTCCGTGTCCCTGGTTTAACTTTCAGCTCTGAAAGAAGATTCTTCATTTTCACCTGTGAAGCTCAGAGACCTCACCAAGCAGCTGGGGGTGGTGCGGCTGAGACTCAGACAGTAGCCCAGCTCACTGGACCCAACCCATTTCTCCTTCCGCTGCAACTGTGGGATGTGGTTGGAGGTTAAGGTTATTCTCGGGTCTTTGTCCCACTGACCCTGCCCTACCCCAAAGTGCTCCAACTCATGCCAAAAAAGCCACAGGTGGTGTCTGTAGTTCTCCACAAGCTCAACAGATATCCGCGGCGTCACCTTTCTGGGGCCGCGGGTTAGCACCACTGTGTTACTTCTGTTTAGAACCTATATTTTTAACATCGAGTTTGCCTCTTTTAGGATGTGGTGGCTTTGGGCTTAAGCTCCCCTTTTTGATAGAGCGATTTCAAGCAAGGACCCAGAGGCTCCCCTCCAAGCAGTAGAACAGAAAAGGTAATATTCCCTCATCCTTATGTGTAAAGTTACAGACATGATCACTATCCAACAGCTCCCTCCCAATCATTCCTGGGACTACAGCTCTCAGTTGAGGCTCTGGCTGAGTCACCCATACTGGGCTGGGATTTTGGTCCTCCAGGTACCTTGGAGCCCCTCATGTTCTTGTAAGCAACTCCTCACCCCACAATCCTGTAAATCGGTTCAATAAACTGTCTGGATCCCGAAGCTAGATTTGGTGGAATTGTTTCTTTGGTTGGTTGTGGGTTCTCAAATAGGCATGAATATACATTGGTTCATAGCTCCTGGACACATCCACAGACCAAGTCGAGAGTCTCAAAATTATTAGTAAAACAGTGCCTAGGTTCATTGTGAAGTAGTCATCGTAACTGAATCCATAACAGCTCCTGGGAGTGTATGACAATTGGCAGAGACTCCCACCCCTGCGGTAGTATCAAGGCTCTCGGACGCCTTTCCTAGGCCTACTCCTTGGAGGCACCCCACTTGGCCCAGCCTTGCTGTACCTCACTGTTCTGGAATTCCTTTGAGAATCATTCAGAAATCCATTTCCCTGCCACTGCTCTTCAGCCTGCTTCTTTTTGTCAGCTTCTGAGTATCTTTCCTTAATTCCCCCTCTCCTTCCGCTTCTTGTCATGACCAGCCAACCACGAAAAGACAGGGAAGTGCAAAGGAGCCATGGCCAATTTCAACTGAGGCGGGTACAAATTTAATTAAAAGAACCGCGGGGCTGAGAATTTATCTCTGTGGAGCAATGCGTGCATAGAAGCCTGGGTTTCATCCCCTGGGTCTTCCCCCAAATAACAACCTCAAGATCGTTATGCGATCTATGAGTCATGTGACATACAGTGGGTTTAATTAGATAGAGGTCATCAAATAAAACCTACAGCAGAGACATAAATTCGAACACTGTGGCACAATCACTTCGAAATAATGAAAATGACGTCCCCTGGGTTTGACTGGCTTGCTGGGGAGCTCAGAACACAGGTTTACTCTGAACCAATCTTCTACAGCACTGCCCTCTGCTGGCATGCAGCACAGGGTCTAGGGGGCTCTAAGGCACCATTTTTGCTGGCTCTTGAGGCCTGAGGGAGCCAGCTATTTGCTTATTGTTTATGCCCTGGATATGGCTTCCGGGCTAGTCTACTTTCCTGATCCAGTGATATTTCAAACATTCAGTCTTCATTAGGAAGTACTGAAGCTCAAAACTAAACCCCTAAACAGATACAAACACACACACACACACACATTTCTGGAAGCCTTGGTAACTTGAGATTGCCTGAGCCCCTGTAGATACCGTTTAATGTGGCTTTGCTGCAACCAGCCATGCTACAGACACTCATGGTCGCTCTGATATTGTGAACAATAATGTAGTGCTTGGCAAAGCTATACTTTTTTTTTTTTTTTTGGCAAAAACATGAATGAATAAATGAATGAATAAAGACAATGAATTTAGAGTCAAATATATCGTTATCATTCATTGACAGTAAGTCAATAACAGTTGAACAATTCAAATCATTTAAAGCCAAGACAACACAAGAGTAAATGAAACCAACAACACACTTGGTCAGGGCCGATATTATTTCTCTGGTGCAGAGTTTGGTGTGCCATGATGGGACTCAGGGTGGCAATGGGTACCATTGCCCTCCAGGTCCAATCGGAGATCTGAGGGTTTTCCCCAAAGATTAATGCTCTTAACTGGACTCTTATAGCCCTGGGCTGTTTGGGAATTTTATGACGCTCAATATATTATAATAGTTAATCCCAGGAAGGATGCAATGTTTATTACCTTCCCTCTTCCTTCCCTACGATCACAGGCCACATCGCACACCAGTGATGTGCAAACACTTAGATGTTTATCAGAGAAATTAAGATACTTTTCTTAGTTCTCACCGAGCCAATCCGGGGACATTTTTCTCCATTGTGCCCTGAGCATTTGAGGAGACAGCTATGCATCCTTGTTTAACTGTGATTGTATAAGGAGTGGCATCCTTATACGCTGTAAATATTACATAGTTCATCCACTCTATTGTGAGCCTAAAGGGTGTCAAGCCACACCAGCACAGGATTCTGTTTCCTTCCACACAGGGCCTGCACAGGACCCCTCGCTCATCTCTCTCTGCAGATGTGTGGGAGGAGTGCAAGCTAATTTATCACTGTAGGCTGATTGATGCAAACAACAGGATACTTGAGAGTTTTAAAATTCTGTTTTTAATTCCATTCTACAGCTGTTTTCTATCAAGTGCTTCCTCAGTAAACCTGTGTTCCCAACAGAACTGGCCATGATTGAACTGAATCTTCAGTTGATGGAACTGACTAATATTTGTACAGATGAGCTATGTGTTAAAAACCTTAATATATATGAAATCATTTACCTATAATAGCTATAGCATCATGGCTCTGCTTATGTATATGAGACATGACATATACATATATACACATCACATCCACATCATATACATACATATACCTCACATACATATATATCACACATACACATACACATTACATCACATATGCACATCATATATACATACACATACAAATATGTCATATACATATACATCACACACACATATATATACATCACACATGCATATATATATACATCACATATACATATACACCACATATACATCACACATACACATCATGTATAGAAACACATATAAATACAACATATACATACATATACATATAGACACACATGCACACTTTCCCATATTATGTGGCAGGGGCATTTGAACTTCATTTTACTCCCTTTTTGTCCCTCAATATAATTACCCCTCTAGTTCGGGTTTGTATAGAGACCTCTTTCTAGAGTGCTTTTCTTTTTGGAGAATTCTAATGGAAACAGGGATGGGATGAACACCGCCTTCCACCTCCCAAGTTGTTATTCTTTCTACATGGACAGGAAATGATGAATTGACGTCATTAGCTAAAGTAAGTGGAGCAAAATATTTCTCGGACCTCTGGCCTTCACGCACTTTTCTGACTCAGGATCACTTCTGATCCTAAACTCCAGCCCATAATTAGAACCGAAAGGATGCTTATGTGAGCTGGAAATATCACATAATGACTTCACTAACTAGGAAATTCATTTGCGGTGGCTGATGTCCTACAAGGAGAACACTCATTGAAATGTAATTACAGGGTGCTGCCTGGCGGTTTCTAATAATGGATTAAAACATGAGGACCCATCATGGTTTTTCTTGATGTGGTCGCGTCGGCAAGGAATTAAAAATTTTCCCTAAAAGTTGCTTAAGTGCTTGAGAATGTCTAGAAAGTCTCGGGAGTTATTTCAAATGTAAAGCGCATCATTAGCTACCAATCCAGGAATTGCCTAAGCGATGAGAAGGTGGAAGCCAGTAGGGTGAAGCCATCAGCGGTGCGACGTGCTCACATTTCCATCTCACTTTACTAAAGGCTAAACACAGTAGCTGCATAGTCAAGCATCTTAACTGTGATCCATTTTCTGCCCGATTCACAGAAACTCCTGAAACACTCATTGACTGTCAACAGCGAAACTGAGACTTATCTCGATTTTTCTAAACTGTACAACAGCTGTATCCAAATCTACCCATAACTGTTAATCTCATTGTCAACCTGATTGGGACTTACAGTTACCATGGAAACTTACTTCTGGTTGTGATCTAAGAATAACTTAACTGAAGAAGAAGGCCTACTCTGGTTGTGTGTGGCGCCATCCCCCAGGCTGGATCTGCAGAGTAGCATTCATCTCTTTGCTTCCCGGCTGTGGGTGCAATGTAGCCGCTGCTTCATGGTCCTGCCATGATGGGTTGAACTCTCAAACTGTAAGCTTGAAGAAACCTTTCCTTCCTTATGTTGCTTTGGTCAGACAATGAGAAAAGTAACAAATTCACTGTCCAGTCTTCCTTTCCACCCCTTGCTAGTCTGAAACAAATCGTGTCACATCTACTAGCAAGGTTTCCATGGAGCCCAGATGGATCAGAATCCTTTCTGAAAGCAGTGCTAAGTGCAAGGTGCATTTAGTGCCCTTGTAAAGAAATTAGGGAGGTCTCATACTAACAAATTCAAGGTATATCTCCAGGCTCTAGAAAAGAAGAGGAGGAAGAGAAAGAAGAGGAGGAAGAGGAGGAGGAGGAGGAGGAGGAGGAGGAGGAGGAGGAGGAGGAGGAGGAGGGGAGACAGCAACAGAGGCAGCAAATACCCAGAAGGAGTAGATGGCAGGAAATAATCAAACTCAGAGTTGAAATCAATCAATTAAAAAAGAACGAGAACTATATAAAAAATCAACAAAACCAAGAGCTGATTCTTTGAGAAAATCAACAAGATAGACAAACCCGTAGGCAAACTAAGTTAAGGGCAGAGAGACAGTAACCAAATTAAGAAAATCAGAAATGAAAAGGGAGACATAACAACGGACACTGGATATTTTCCTAATCTGTAGGTTGCTGGTTTGTCTTATTGACAATGTCCTTTGCCTTATAGAAGATTTCTAGTTTCATGAGGTTCCATTTATCAATTCTTGGTCTTAGAGCATGAGGGCCAGCAGAAAGAATGGAAACAGGCAACTTTGAAAGGTAGAAGGTAGGGGGACACTCCAGAATGTACCAGAGACCTGGGAGGTGAGAGACACTCAGGATTCAAAAGGAGGGACCTTAGATGAAATGCTGTACAGTGGGGAGAGGGAATTCGTACAGCCCACCTCCAGAGGACACCATCATTAGGAGAAAACGACAGCCTATAGATTGGTAAAATATCTTTACTAACTCTATATCCAACAGAGGGATAACATCCAAAATATATGAACTCAAAAAGTTAGGCACCAACGACCCAAATAACCCAATTAAAAATGGGGGGTGGGAGGAGTTCGTTATTCGTTAGGGAAATGTCACAACAACTCTGAGATTCTGCCTTACATGCAGCAGAATGGCTAAGATCAAAAACTCAAAAGGACAGCACATGATGGTGAGGATGTGGCACAAGGAGAACACTTCTCCACTGTTGGTGGGAGTGCAAACTTGTACAGCCACTCTGGAAATCAATTTGGTGGTTTCTCAGAAGATTGGGAATAGATCTACCTCAAGACCCAGCTATACCACTCCTGGCCATACACCCAAAAGATGTTCCACCATCCCACCATCAACAGAAGAGTGGATTCAGAAAATATGGTATATCTATACAGTGGAATACTACTCAGCCATTAAAAAGAAGAACATTATGAATTTTTTGGACAAATGGATGGAGCTAGAAAATATCACCCTGAGTGAGGTAACATAGACCCAAAAGGACATGAGTGGTATGTACTCACTTATAGGTGGATATGAGCCATAAATTACAGGATAACCATGCTATAATCAACAGTACCATAGAAGCCAAATAACAAAGATGGCCCAAGGGAGGGTGGTTGAATCTTTCTCAGAAGGGGATACAAAATAGATCTTGAATGTTGATAGAAGGAGGGAACTGGGTGGAAGAGAGAATGGTGAGAGGAGCTGGGCAGGGGGTGGGAACATCATCATATGTAAGGAGAACAGGGGAGAGAGAAGGGACATTCGTGTGTGGGGGCAATCTCTAGGACGTGGAATGGGGAGGAGTCCTATAGAGTCTATGGGGGTGACTCTAGCTGAGAGTCCCAGCAGTGGGAGATACGGACCCTTAAGTGGTCACTTCCTATAGCCAGGTAGGACTCCCAGTGCAGGAATAAGGACCTTGGCCCACCCACAAAACTTTCAACCCAAAATGTACCCTGCCTAAGAACAACAACATGACTACACATGGAGGGACCCATAGCTCCAGCTGCATATGTAGCAAAGGATGGGCTTGTCTGCCATCCCATCAATGGAAGGGTCCTATGGTCCTATGGAGGCTTGATGCCCCAGCATAGGGCAATGCTAGGACAGTGAGGTGTGAGTGGGTGAGTGGGTGGGGGAGCACCGTCATAGAAGCAGAGGGAGGGGGAATGGGATAGGGGGTTTTCAGAGGGGGAACTGGGAAGAGGGATAACATTTGAAATGTAAATAAATAAATAACCAATAAAGATGGCCAATAACTATAAAAAAAAGATGTGCAGTGAAAAGATAGAACAGAGATGGAGGGAATTGCCAACCAATGACTGCACCAAATTGAGACCCATCCCAGGGGCGAACCAGCACCTGAAACTATGAATGATACTCTGTTATGTTTGCAGACGGGAATCTATCATAACTGTTCTCTGAAAGGTTCCACCCAGCAGCCAATGGAAAGAGATGCAGAAGCCAGTCTTTCAGTTAGAGTACTGAAGTAGAAACTTAAGAGATCTTGGAAAGTCAAGTGGATGATGTTTTGTTGGGGCGAACGTGTGAAGGAATGTTTTCCTGATGTGGACACAGAGGAAAGGCTAAGGTAGACTCATTTAGCTGAAGCAGACACAGGACAGAGGATGTTCCGCTAAAGCAAGCACGTGAAAGGACACGTGATGAACGATTCTTTGCTAACAACACACATGTATTGGTCTGCCTTACATTGCATAGTTGAGCTGAATTGGTCAGGACTCCATAGGGAGAATTGCAACAAAAAACTTCTGGTGGTGTGCTGCGGTTTCTTGCTGCTTCCATAGACTTGGGCTGACTGGCATAGTGATGCCAGTCGAGACAGATGCATGTGATGATTTGTAAGTACAAACAGTACTCAGTGGACAGTGACGGAGGCTGGGCTTGGCTTGCTTAGAGAGCCAGCTGTGCAATGCTTGTGAGTCTCACTTCTTCACCGATCTTCGGTTCACTGGGAGAGGCACAGCAGAGAACGTCTGGCATTCCTCCTGGTCCCTCCTGCTGTCTTGAGCCAAGGCCTGGCTGTCTTTGCTAGGTTGTGTCACAGCTGTTGCTAACCTGTGTTTGTGAATGGATTGAGCTGCTGCTGCTGCTGCTGCTGCTGCTGACCTGTGAGCTGAACTGTGGATTTCCAGACAACACGGACTGGAGTTACTCCTAAGAACCCTTTCTAAACAGGTCCACTCCCCCCACCCCTGCTCTGTATCCTTTCTTTCACACTACTTCTGGTTAAAATGTTTGAGAACCACGGAAAAATTAGTTACAGAGGAGTTTAGTATGGATGCTAGCCAAGATAGCCAGAACACAGTGTTAGCAGTTTCCTTTGACCCGTAAACACCGTTTCCTCAACATTGTTAAGAACAATGTGGCCATGAGCATGCGTTTGATTTCCTTTTCGGTTATTTCTATATCATATGGTTATTCTTAACCCTTCTGAAATATCATCACAACGTATCCAATAGGAAGATGACATATGTTACTCTTTACACTTCTGCACGAAGAGTACTTTCTCTAACTGAGCAAGAGAAAGAAATCCACACGCTAAGGGATCATCCATGCTCATGAACCAGCGCAGTGACAATTTGGGATTTTGGAAACATTAAAAGAATACGTTTTTGTTTTAATCTCAGGTGTGGGGATATGGGTTTGCCTCACCACTGCTAACTATGATTTGCCTTGGGCTGTATGCAGCCGAGGTGTGGTTTGGCCTCCTGCAGATAGCTTCTGCAATTGTGTGATGTTTGGAATTCTGGGCGTGTTTCAGAGTGTGTGTGTAAATGCTGGGCCCCTGAGAGGAGGTGGTTGCTGCTGGGGAGGATTGTTGCGTGTTTGCCGTTGGTCATGGTTTGTTAAGGAGTCATGTACAATGAAATGAGAAGAAAAAGAAATTAGATATCCTAATGGTGAAGACCAAACTTGCCCAAGGAACTTGATGCCCCTAATTATCAGGAAGTCGTCTGAAGACGATGTCACCCCCTTTCCCCTCTATCCTTTTTTACTCTCCTACCTAGTATTAGGAGGTTGAAAGGGTGAAAGAAAAAGGGTGGAGAAGGTGGAAGAAAGAAGAATACACAAAATAGTAAAAAGTCCAGCTACAGATCAGTAGAATGAATATTGGGAAAACGGCCTTCCTTGCAAAAGCTGTCTACGGGTACAATGTAATCTTTATAAAAATTCCACACAATTATCCACAGAAGTTGAGAAATACCACAATTTCCAGCTTTATATGGACACACACACACACACACACACACACACACAGACACACACACTCTAAGATAGCTAAAAGAAACCTGAATTGAAAAAAAAAATCAAACAACTACTGAAGAACTCACTGTCCCAGACTTCCAGTTGTACTAGGGAGCTACAGGAATAAAAAACATCATGAAACTGGCATAAAACAGACACATTAATCAGCAGAATTGAATTGTAGACCCAGACATAAGTTCACGCACCCATAGACACCTGAGTTTTTGACAAAGAAGTCAAAACTACACACCGGAGAAAAGACAAATGGTGCTGATCAAGCCTGGTCTACAAACAGCCTAATGGTCGCATGCAGGAGACGACAAAGAGACCCACACAAAACTTAACTCGAATTGCATCGACATACTATAGGGGACCATGAATCTGACACACACACCAAGGTGGGTGATGGGCTTGAAACCATTGGTACAGGAAAAAGTCTTTCTGAACAGCAAACCAGTCGCACGGACACTAAGAATAATGAGTACACGGGACCTCATGAAACTGAAAAGCTTTTATGGAGCAAAAATCACTCGGGCAAAGTGGCAGCCTGGAGAGTGGGGAAAGATCTTCACCCATCACATGATCCGATAAAGAGTCAGGATATAAAATATACAAAGAGCTTAAAAACACTGAGCATCGAGAAAGTAAATAATCCAGTCACCAAGGGCGTAGGACTAAGCAGAGTTCTCAAGACAAGAAATACAAATGATTGAGAAACACATAAATGTTCAAAATCCTCAGTCACCAGGAAACAAAAATTTGAAGGAAACAACCACTTTGAAGCTTCATCTTACCTCAGTCAGAATGGCCAAGATCAATGATAGAAATGACAGCTCATGCTGGCTGGAATGCAGGGACAGGGGACAGTAATTCATTAGTAGTGGGAACACAAACGTGTACAGTTGCTATGGAAACCAGGGTGGGCTACTGAAGAGGCTGTGACTCCATCTACCTGAAGATGCAGCTATTCCACTCTGGTGAAAGTATTCAAAGGACCACAGAGACACTTGCTCACCCATGTTCATTGCTCCTCTATTCGCAATAGCCAGAGAGTGGAGACCGCCTAAAAATATGTCAACTAATAAAGGGACAATGAAAATGTGATACATTTACACAAAGACATATTCTCCATTTTTTAAAAATGAAATTATGAAGATCACCAGTAAATGGAGCTAGAAAATAATCCTGAATGAGATCATCCAGGCTTCAAAACCCATATCTTGTAGCTTTTCTCTTATACATAGGTGTTAGCTTTTAAGCCTTTGATGTGTATGCTATAATCTGAATAACCACTGAGGTTAGGTGTCTGGTGAAGGACTGGAAAGGAAGGGGAGGCTCTTCCGAGGAAAGACAAATAAAATATAGTGTTATGGAGAGACAAAGGAGAAGCTAGAATTGGAGGATTCAATGGGGGTAGGGAAGTGGAGAGAAGTTAGTTGAGGAGGGAAAATCGAAAGGGACAACTAACACTAAAGGCCTTCGGAACACCGTATAGAAACCTGGTACTGGAGAAGCTTCCTAAAATATACACAGATAGGAAAGGAATCCAAATGGTATTACCAAGTGATGGGGAAGACAAGGCCTCAACTAGGCATCTTTTACCACTATGGGTAAAAACAGGTTACCAGTGCTAGAAACAGGTTACATTTAGTTGAACTTTTGGCCAAAGGAACTCCATGGAAACCCCCAAATATCACAGAATATTCCCAACACAATCAGTTACTCTCCCCAACCAGATGGTGAGGCCCTACTGCTGAAGACAGCATTTGAATATCTCACTGAATAAGGCAAAGCAGTGCTAATGCCTAACTAGAACCTTTAACCCCAATGACTAGTGTTCATGTTACAGGAAGGAACTTTGCATGCTACCACTGGAGAAATGTAAGCATGAATTGAGCCTCAAATCCTGAGACCTACAAGGGTGACCTGCCTGCATGATATGCTGGGCCAATAGTGGCATGAATGTTGTGGGAGTAACGAACGACTCTCTGATTGGATTTAAGGTCCATTGCATGACGGAAGCCATACATGACGCTGCTAAGTTGGTCAAGAACCTGGGTCTGGAAGTCTCTGGGCCTAGGAGAAAATCAAATACTATTGTTCTGATAAAGAAACATAGCAGTGAAATGGCTCAAATGACATTATGCTATAATCACAGATCAGTGCCTGAGGTAGGTGCCTCACTCAGCCATCATCAGAGAGGTTTCTTGTAGTAGATGGGAATTATCACATGACTATAGAATGTACACAGAGTGATAAATGTTCAATCTGAAGTGTGAGATCTCCAACAAACCCCTCCCCTCAGGGCTAAAGGGGCTATGTAGAAGGTGTAGGAGGATTATAAGAGCAAGAAATGATGGATGACTGTAGGAACAAGTGTCTTACACACCCAAAAGGATTGATGTGCATCTAAACTCACAGAGACTGTGATGCCACACACAGGGTTGAACGCTGTGTTGAACAAACACAGAACTGTATATGCTTGGCCCAGGGAGTGGTACTATTTGAAGGTGTGGCCTTGTTGGAGTGGGTGTGTCACTGTGGGTTTTAAGACACTACTAGGAGACACCGCCGGAACCTGAAGGAAACAGACCAGATAAACAGTTCTCTGCACCCAAATGCCGTGGGAGGGAGAGCTAAACCTTCAGAGAGGCAGACACGCCTGCGAAACCAGAAGAGACTGCTCTCTGCACACATTACTGATTCCAGAGGAAAACACCGGAGGCCATCTGGAACCCTGGTGCACGGAGGCCCCCGGAAGAGGCGGCGCAGATCTTCCTGGTTGCTGCCACCACGGAGAGCCCGTGGGCAGAACCCCGCGAGCGAACTTGAGCCTCGGGACCACAGGTAAGACTAACGTATCTGCTGCAAGTGACCTGCCTGGTGAACCCAAGGCACAGGTCCACAAGAACAGCTGAAAAACCTGTAGAAAGGAAAAAACAGGCCCGAAAGCAGAACACTCTGTCCCCATAACTGACTGAAAAGAGAGAAAAACAGGTCTACAGCACTCCTGACACACAGGCCTATAGGACAGTTTAGCCACTGTCAGAAATAGCAGAACAAAGTAACACTAGAGATAATTTGATGGCAAGAGGCAAGTTTAGGAACCCAAGCAACAGAAACCAAGACTACATGGCACCATCGGAGCCCATTCTCCCATCAAAAACAAACATGGAATATCCAAACACACCAGAAAAGCAAGATCTAGATTCAAAATCATATTTGACCATGATGCTGGAGAACTTCAAGAAAGACATGATGAACTACCTTAGAGAACAAGTAGAAGCCTACAGAGAGAAACAAAAAATGCCTGAAAGAATTCCAGGAAAACATAAATAAACAAGTAGAAGCCCATAGAGAGGAGACAAAAAATCCCTGAAAGAATTCCAGGAAAACACAATCAAACAGTGGAAGGAATTAAAAATGGAAATAGAAGCAATCAAGAAAGAACACAGGAAACAACCCTGGATATAGAAAACCAAAAGAAGAGACAAGGAGCTGTAGATACAAGATTTACCAACAGAATACAAGAGATGGAAGAGAGAATATCAGGAGCAGAAGATTCCATAGAAATCATTGACTCAACTGTCAAAGATAATGTAAAGCGGAAAAAGCTACTGGTCCAAAACATACAGGAAATCCAGGACTCAATGAGAAGATCAAACCTAAGGATAATAGGTATAGAAGAGAGTGAAGACTCCCAGCCAAAGGACCAGTACATATCTTCAACAAAATCATAGAAGAAAAAAACTTTCCTAACCTTAAAAAAAAGAGATACCCATAGGCATACAAGAAGCCCACAGAACTCCAAATAGATTGACCAGAAAAGAAACACCTCCCGTCACATAATAGTCAAAACACCAAACGACAAAATAAAGAAAGAATATTAAAAGCAGTAAGGAAAAAGGTCAAGTAACATATAAAGGCAGACCTATCAGAATCACACCAGACTTTTCGCCAGAAACTATGAAGGCCAGAAGATCCTGGACTGATGTCATTCAGACCCTAAGAGAACACAAATGCCAGCCCAGGCTACTGTATCCTGCAAAACTCTCAATTAACATAGATGGAGAAACCAAGATATTCCATGACAAAACCAAATTTACACAATATCTTTCTACAAATCCAGCGCTACAAAGGATAATAAATGGTAAAGCCCAACATAAGGAGGCAAGCTATACCCAAGAAGAGGCAAGAAACTAATCGTCTTGGCAACAAAACAAAGAGAAGAAAAGCACACAAACATAACACATCCAAGTATGAATATAACAGGAAGCAATAATCACTATTCCTTAATATCTCTCAACATCAATGGCCTCAACTCCCCAATAAAAAGACATAGATTAACAAACTGGATACGCAACGAGGACCCTGCATTCTGCTGCCTACAGGAAACACACCTCAGAGACAAAGACAGACACTACCTCAGAGTGAAAGGCTGGAAAACAACTTTCCAGGCAAATGGTCGGAAGAAGCAAGATGGAGTAGCCATTCTAATATCAAATAAAGTCAATTTTCAACTAAAAGTCATCAAAAAAGATAAGGAAGGACACTTTATATTTATCAAAGGAAAAATCCACCAAGATGAACTCTCAATCCTAAATATCTATGCCCCAAATACAAGGGCACCTACATACGTAAAAGAAACCTTACTAAAGCTCAAAACACATATTGCACCTCACACAATAATAGTAGGAGACTTCAACACCCCACTCTCATCAATGGACAGATCATGGAAACAGAAATTAAACAGAGACGTAGACAGACTAAGAGAAGTCATGAGCCAAATGGACTTAACGGATATTTATAGAACGTTCTACCCTAATGCAAAAGGATATACCTTCTTCTCAGCTCCTCATGGTACTTTCTCCAAAATTGACCATATAATTGGTCAAAAAACGGGCCTCAACAGGTACAGAAAGATAGAAATAATCCCATGCGTAAGTATCGGACCACCACGCTCAAAGCTGGTCTTCAATAACAATAAGGGAAGAATGCCCACATATACGTGGAAATTGAACAATGCTCTACTCAATGATAACCTGGTCAAGGAAGAAATAAAGAAAGAAATTAAAAAACTTTTTAGAATTTAATGAAAATGAAGGTACAACATACCCAAACTTATGGGACACGATGAAAGCTGTGCTAAGAGGAAAACTCATAGCGCTGAGTGCCTGCAGAAAGAAACAGGAAAGAGCATATGTCAGCAGCTTGACAGCACACCTAAAAGTTCTAGAACAAAAAGAAGCAAATACACCCAGGAGGAGTAGAAGGCAGGAAATAATCAAACTCAGAGCTGAAATCAACCAAGTAGAAACAAAAAAGGACCATAGAAAGAATCAACAGAACCAAAAGTTGGTTCTTTGAGAAAATCAACAAGATAGATAAACCCTTAGCCAGATTAACGAGAGGACACAGAGAGTGTGTCCAAATTAACAAAATCAGAAATGAAAAGGAGACATAACTACAGATTCAGAGGAAATTCAAAAAATCATCAGATCTTACTATAAAAGCCTATACTCAACAAAACTTGAAAATCTGCAGGAAATGGACAATTTCCTAGACAGATACCAGGTACCGAAGTTAAATCAGGAACAGATAAACCAGTTAAACAACCCCATAACTCCTAAGGAAATAGAAGCAGTCATTAAAGGTCTCCCAACCAAAAAGAGCCCAGGTCCAGACGGGTTTAGTGCAGAATTTATCAGACCTTCATAGAAGACCTCATACCAATATTATCCAAACTATTCCAATAAAATTGAAACAGATGGAGCACTACCAACTCCTTCTATGAAGCCACAATTTTTATACCTAAACCACACAAAGACCCAACAAAGAAAGAGAACTTCAGACCAATTTCCCTTATGAACATCGACGCAAAAATACTCAACAAAATTCTGGCAAACCGAATCCAAGAGCACATCAAAACAATCATCCACCATGATCAAGTAGGCTTCATCCCAGGCATGCAGGGATGGTTTAATATACGGAAAACCATCAACGTGATCCATTATATAAACAAACTGAAAGAACAAAACCACATGATCATTTCATTAGATGCTGAGAAAGCATTTGACAAAATTCAACACCCCTTCATGATAAAAGTCCTGGAAAGAATAGGAATCCAAGGCCCATACCTAAACATAGTAAAAGCCATATACAGCAAAACCAGTGGCTAACATTAAACTAAATGGAGAGAAACTTGAAGCAATCCCACTAAAATCAGGGACTAGACAAGGCTGCCCACTCTCTCCCTACTTATTCAATATAGTTCTTGAAGTTCTAGCCAGAGCAATCAGACAACAAAAGGAGGTCAAGGGATACAGATCGGAAAAGAAGAAGTCAAAATATCACTATTTGCAGATGATATGATAGTATATTTAAGTGATCCCAAAAGTTCCACCAGAGAACTACTAAAGCTGATAAACAACTTCAGCAAAGTGGCTGGGTATAAAATTAACTCAAATAAATCAGTAGCCTTCCTCTACACAAAAGAGAAACAAGCCGAGAAAGAAATTAGGGAAACGACACCCTTCATAATAGACCCAAATAATATAAAGTACCTCGGTGTGACTTTAACCAAGCAAGTAAAAGATTTGTACAACAAGAACTTCAAGACTCTGAAGAAAGAAATTGAAGAAGACCTCAGAAGATGGAAAGATCTCCCATGCTCATGGATTGGCAGGATTAATATAGTAAAAATGGCCATTTTACCAAAAGCGATCTACAGATTCAATGCAATCCCCATCAAAATACCAATCCAATTCTTCAAAGAGTTAGACAGAACAATTTGCAAATTCATCTGGAATAACAAAAAACCCAGGATAGCTAAAACTATCCTCAACAATAAAAGGACTTCAGGGGGAATCACTATCCCTGAACTCAAGCAGTATTACAGAGCAATAGTGATAAAAACTGCATGGTATTGGTACAGAGACAGACAGATAGACCAATGGAATAGAATTGAAGACCCAGAAATGAACCCACACACCTATGGTCACTTGATTTTTGACAAAGGAGCCCAAACCATCCAATGGAAAAAAGATAGCATTTTCAGCAAATGGTGCTGGTTCAACTGGAGGTCAACATGTAGAAGAATGCAGATCGATCCATGCTTATCACCCTGTACAAAGCTTAAGTCCAAGTGGATCAAGGACCTCCACATCAAACCAGACACACTCAAACTAATAGAAGAAAAACTAGGAAGCATCTGGAACACATGGGCACTGGAAAAATTTCCTGAACAAAACACCAATGGCTTATGCTCTAAGATCAAGAATCGACAAATGGGATCTCATAAACTACAAAGCTTCTGTAAGGCAAAGGACACTGTGGTCAGGACAAACGGCAACCAACAGATTGGGAAAAGATCTTTACCAATCCTACAACAGATAGAGGCCTTATATCCAAAATATACAAAGAACTCAAAAAGTTAGACCAAGAGGGAGACAAATAACCCTATTAAAAAATGGGGTTCAGAGCTAAACAAAGAATTCACAGCTGAGGAATGCCGAATGGCTGAGAAACACCTAAAGAAATGTTCAACATCTTTAGTCATCAGGGAAATGCAAATCAAAACAACCCTGAGATTTCACCTCACACCAGTGAGAATGGCTAAGATCAAAAACTCAGGTGACAGCAAATGCTGGCGAGGATGCGGAGAAAGAGGAACACCTCCATTGTTGGTGGGGTTGCAGACTGGTACAACCATTCTGGAAATCAGTCTGGAGGTTTCTCAGAAAATTGGACATTGAACTGCCTGAGGATCCAGCTATACCTCTTGGGCATATACCCAAAAGATGCCCCAACATATAAAAAAAGACACGTGCTCCACTATGTTCATCGCAGCCTTATTTATAATAGCCAGAAGCTGGAAAGAACCCAGATGCCCTTCAACAGAGGAATGGATACAGAAAATGTGGTACATCTACACAATGGAATATTACTCAGCTATCAAAAACAATGACTTTATGAAATTAGAGGCAAATGGTTGGAACTGGAAAATATCATCCTGAGTGAGCTAACCCAATCACAGAAAGACATACATGGTATGCACTCACTGATAAGTGGCTATTAGCCCAAATGCTTGAATTACCCTAGTTGCCTAGAACAAATGAAACTCAAGACGGATGATCAAAATGTGAAGGCTTCACTCCTTCTTTAAAAGGGGAACAAGAATACCCTTGGCAGGGAAGAGAGAGGCAAAGATTAAAACAGAGACTGAAGGAACACCCATTCAGAGCCTGCCCCACATGTGGCCCATACATATAGAGCCACCCAATTAGGCAAGATGGATGAAGCAAAGAAGTGCAGACCGACAGGAGCCGGATGTAGATCGATCCTGAGAGACACAGCCAGAATACAGCAAATACAGAGGCTAATGCCAGCAGCAAAACCACTGAACTGAGAACGGGACCCCTGCTGAAGGAATCAGAGAATGAACTGAAGAGCTTGAAGGGCTTGAGACCCCATATGTACAACAATGCCAAAACCAGAGCTCCAGGACTAAGCCACTACCTAAAGACTATACATGGACTGACCCTGGACTCCGACCTCATAGGTAGCAATGAATATCCTAGTAAGAGCACCAGTGGAAGGGGAAGCCCTGGGTCCTGCTAAGACTGAACCCCCAGTGAACGTGACTTGTTGGGGAGAGGGCAGCAAGGTGGGGAGGGTTGGGAGGGGAACACCCATAAGGAAGGGGAGGGGGGAGGGGCATGATTGTCCGGAAACAGGGAAAGGGAATAACACTCAAAATGTATAAAAAAAATACTCAAGTTAAAAAAAAAAAAAAAGACACTACTAGTAGCTCCCTGGAAGTCAGTCTCCTCCTAGCAGCCTTCAGAGGAAGATGTAGAACCATCAGGTTCACCTGTACCATGCCTTCGTGGATGCTGCCATGCTCCTGATTTGATGATACTGGACTGAATCTCTGAACCTGTAAGCCAGCCCTAATTAAGTGTTGTCCTTATAAGAGTTGCCTTGGTCATGGTGTCTGTTCACAGCAGTAAAACCCTAAGACAAATGCATTCAAGCAAGACTCATTGGAGTCATTTTCTTGCTCGGTTCCCTTAGCAGAATGATAGTATTTGGTTTTCTCTTAGCTGACTCAGGTTCCTGACCACTGAGAGGGTTCCAGAACTGGCAGGGAGAAGTGGACCTAGATTCTCCCCTAATCAAGATGCTACCTGCAATTAATACCTGCTTGCAAAGCAAAACTAAGTTTCCTCCAATGGAGTCTCACTGGGTCCTTCAACAACACCTCGGGGCAAGCCCCGTGCCCAGGAGTAGATGGCCGACACCACAAGAATGCAATGGTATTTTTTGTGGATTTTTTTGGTCTCATATTGCTTTGTTTGGGTATTTTGTGTCTCCCTGATCTTTTGCTTGTTTATTTTGGTTCTAGTTTTTGCATATGTGTGTGTTTTTCGGTTCTGTTTGTTTTCTAAAGACAGAGCAAAAGAAAATACCTTGAATCAGGTGAGTAAGGAGGTAGATCTGGAAATAATCAGGGAAAGGTAAAGGCACGATCAGAACATATATGTACACATACACATATGTGCTTGCACACACACACACAACTACATATATACACACTCTTTTCAATTATAAAACAAACAACTCACTCCTTAAAATGTGTTTTGTAAGTGAGTAGAGAATTCAGAAATACGAATGACTAGTAAATATTTTGAATGTAAAAAGGAATGCTTCGTGATCATGTTTAAGAACTGGAAACAGATGACCTTGCCTAGGGTAAAATAGTAAACGCCGGATAGTAGAAATAATTCACTTTCCTATTTGCATAAACACTGCTGCTACAATGAACATATCACGTCTCATCAAGCCAAGCGAAGCCAGCATCCAGATTCCCCTCCATCTTTAACCGATGAGCAACGATGGTGCAGTTATCTTTGAACACATTGTAAAATACTAACACTTCCAGCACACGCCGAATCCATTTTAGATTCCTGGTTTGCATTTCCTGAGCTACAGTCATAACCATAGTGTTATTTTTCAGTTTTAGCTCAATATTATTTTTATTTAAATTGTATTAATTCTCCTGAAGAATGGAGTTTTTTTTCCCTCACACATCCCAGTAATAAGGAAATACTGTGGAGGTGGTGACTTGACAACAGGAGGAGAGAACTGATAGCCAGTCTCTTCTGAGGTAGCTAAGCACTTCAGTCAGTTTCTCACAGGTCACACAGACAGCCTCACTCCTCTTGTGGTCGCCTGACAGACGAGGGAAACAAGATGGTTGCAGATTGGGCTATTGAGGCCAACAGAGGCAAGCTTTTGGACGGCCTTATGATAGGCTGCATGTTCTCAATGGAAAGGGTTTGCAATAAGAAATGCCCACTCCCTGTCAGAGGGGCACAAGAGAAAGTGCTTGCTGTGGTAGGGAGTTAGGATAAGACACGGCAGGCATAGACATGATTCTATGTCTAGATGTGATATTTTATTTCCTCCTAGCTCCAACGTCATCCTCAGGATTTCTACCTCAGGGAAATACATTAGTGTGATGCTTCAGTGAACACTGAACAAGAACTTCCAAGCAGGGGAAATATTAAAAATACAGTATGTCCAAGAGGAGCAAAGGTCCCTAGAAGGCAGCACAGACAGTGAGGGATTAAACAGTAAGTCCAGAGAACAGTAGGCCATTATAAGACTCATCTTTCTAAATAGGGCCTAGACAAAGACTTGCTCTCCTCACCCCCACATACCAGAGTACCCTCCTTTAGTATACAGATAATTTATTTATCAGTAGCTCAGAGAAACCCACTTCAGATCATGTGGGTTTTAATATTTCAAAATCTGGCACCACATGCATTTCAAGTTTCTCAAAGTTGAAATTTCCCTATAACAGGATCAGTTCCTGGGACTCAACGCTAACTGCAATTTCCCGGGGCTGTGCTCATCACTGCAGGGACCTCACTTTAACTGTGGAGAACCTGGCCCAGAGGGTCTTCTTGAGCACGGCTGGGCTTCTCAGAATCGGAACTTAACAGTTGGTCATAGCCAAACCCTTCTCTGAGTCCTTGAGGAGGACCAGTTGTGGCATTTGACCTTTGACAAAACTGTATCGGGCCTCCTAACACAGGCACTTTCCTGGGTACCATCAGCTCTCCCTGACCTTACAGGGACCTTGTTCTCTCTATGTCCAAGAATGAAGGCATTCTGGGGGGGGGGCACTCCTAAGGGCCCAGCTGCCTATATAGGTCATTAGGCTTGGTGGCACAGAACTGCCCCCGTGCCTCTGGGGCACTATAACTGTGACACTCTTGGTTGGCAGCCCTCCACTTTTCTGCCAGAGGCACCATCCACAAAGTCCTGGGGTCTGAAGGGCTGGCCATGGGGGTCTCATGACAGCAGAGTATCAGACCCTGCTCTTCTAAACTCTAGATCTACCATTTCTCACACACACCCTGTGAGGCCAAACCAGAAGGAGCTTCAGCCCCCGGCTCCTCCTACAACTCCACAAACTCTCATCTCTTCCTCCCTCAGGAGGCTACAAGACCTGATCCATTCTAGGGACTCCATTGTGCAACTCTTCCTCCAAGGCTCGGCAATGCCCAGACTGAGCTGGCCACTTACTCTAGTGTGCCCTCTCTATTCGTCTTTCCCCCAGCATGGCTGGGATCCTGTGCTAGGCTTCTCTTCCATTGTCACAACCACACGATCACACTCCTTATCTGTCTCCCTAAAGAAAAGTCGCCCAGAGGGTCTCCGACTTCCGTCCAGTGATTGGATGTAGGTATCTGTGGCTGAATTAGGAGAAGGATTGAAGAAGTTGAAGGGGAGGGCAACCTCACAGGAAGGCCAGCAGTTTTCACTAACCTTACACACCCCAGGGAGCTCCCAGAGGCTGAGCCACCAACCAAACGCATACACGGGCTGGTCCTCGACAGTCAGCCTGCCACCTCCCTACCCCCCGGACACGTATTATAACAGAGGGCTGGCCTCAGTGGGAGAAGATGGCTTAATCCTCAAGAGATCCGAGGCCCCAGGGAAAGGGGAGGACTGGTGGGTGGGGCACCCTCTGGGAGGTAAGCAGGAGGAGGAATGGGATAAGGAACTGTGGGAGTGGGGGACAGTGAAGGAGGGACAACGGCTGCAATGTCAATACATAAAAAAATAAAAATTAAAAAAGGGAGAAAAATCACCCAGTGGTGTCACTTCTAGCCATTGTGACTTTCATTCTTCTCTTCCTGTTCCAGTCCCTTTCCACTTTCTCTGAAAGGCCCAGGACCTCAATTGACACAGGAAATTCCTGAATAAGGCTTCTTCTGGCCTCTGCCTGCTCTCAGCTCTCACGCAGCCTCTTCCTTTGAATGCACCAAGTCCGTCTCCTTCCACACACTCCTGGAGAACCCTTGTCTCTCCACACTTCCCTACTTCCCAGCATTTTCCCTAGCTGATCATAAATAGTCCTTCCTCAAATACCCCACACTGAGGGCCAGCTTCCATGTAGGATCTCGGGAGACAGCTCAAACCTTCAATCACAAAACTGCCCTCCCTTGCTTGCCTTAAAAACATTTCTTCGAGATTAATTGCATTTCTTTGTACTCGTTCCATTTCTTTGACATGTCAGATGGCTTCTTCTTTTTTTTTTTTTTTTAGATTTATTTTATTTATGTGAGTGCACTGTGGCTGTCTTCAGACACACCAGAAGAGGGCATCAGATTCCATTACAGATGGTTGTGAGCCACCACGTGGTTGCTGGGAATTGAACTCAGGACCTCTGGAAGAGCAGTCAGTGCTCTTAACCGCTGAGCCATCTCTCCAGCCCCTAGACGGCTTCTTAAACATTTTTTTTTCTGTCACTGACACAGGTCTGCGGATATTCTGACATACTGTCAACATTCTATTGCAAGTATCTTCCGATATATTTAAAAGCAGAGAGAAGTCGGTAATCTTAAATGCGGTCACAAAACATGTAATGACCGTGATAAACGACCCATTTTGCTTCCTCTCCAGCCCCACTCACTTCTCTCTCCTGCAAGATTCCTTGGGAAAGTCAAGGCAGCCCTTTTTCTGTGACAATTTGAGGATCTGCCTTTGCCAGGAATTGTAGGAGTAAGAACATGGCCCTTGCATCTAGCAGTCAAAGCAGGGCACGGCTTTGGAAGAACATCAGATAACGTCTGTGCTCAGCGCTCAGATATTTTCTGGTTGCTTTTAAAGAGTTTTCATTTTGTTTTCATCAGGATTCAATTAAGTTCCATTTCTTCACAACTGTCTGTTTTTATTGTGGCGGGAGAAATTGAAGGCACATCAGGGAGGTTTTTAAATTCTACCTCTATGCTCTACAGATCCCAATAAGACTTCCCTTTGACTTGCATTTTAAAACAGTGACTTGAAAGGTGTAATTTGCAGCACTGATTACAATTTTCTATTCTTCTATATTTCCATTTTCCATTTCATACTGAAGAGCATGCCTGGAAACCACACCACACCTCCCGGTACCCTCTGCCCAGGTTGCTTCTTGTATTTAGATTCAACATAGATGGACGATTGAGCTTTCTGAATCTAGATCACAACACCAAATCTTATGCATCCACAGTCACATTTTAGAAAATGGAAATTGTTCAAGAGCCTTCTTCTGTACTGGTTTCTGTGATAATTAAATTAGGTGGATGCTCATCTTTTAAGGATGCTTGCTGCTCTCCTCGACGGCCCGAGTCTGGCTGTCAGTGAATACAACGAATGGCCCTCAACCACCTCTTAACCCCAGTCCCAGGGGATGCAATGGCTGAGGACATCTCGGGAACTGTACTAATGTTCGTATGCACACACACAGCCATGGGATCAAAACTTAAGTCCTAACAAGAAGAGTTAACTAATAATGCAATATCTCTAGTCAAGACTTCATAACAGGAACCCATGTGAGGTGGCGGACTGTATCCTCCGCTTCCATCAGTGCTCTCCCCTTCAGGGAAACCTAATTTCCTTGAGAAATTATGGGTGTGGTGGCTCATAAAGTAACCCCAGCACTCAAGAGGCCAGCACAGGATTATTGCAAATGCAAGGCAGTTGGACACTCTGTCTAAAATAATAATAATAATAATAATAATAATAATAATAATAATAATAATAATAATAATAATGTTCTAAATAAAAAACAAGGCCAAGGAAAGAGAGAAAGAAAGAAAAGAAAAGAAGGAGGACAATCAAACTAACAACAAAGACACACAAGAGCCCTTAGAGGTTCCTCAGTACACAAACAACATCCGGAATCACCACAAGGAAGAGAAATGAATGAATGCCCAGAGGCAAAGTCTGGTTAGCGGAGGAGTTCACACACAAAGCAATCGTAAGATCCAGGCAGCGCCTTCGGCTCTCATTGGTGCTAGGCTTTTTTTTTTTTTTTTTTTTTTGAGAGAAACGGAATGATTCTTACATATTTAATACGGGAAAGAAACCAACAGAAGAGCTCTGTGGAGAGCCTTGCCAGATGCAGCTATGGCCTGCTGTACGTTGTCAACTCATGCTATTTACATTTCCCGTTCTTCAAACACGTTTGACCTTCACCACGTGAGACAAGTTCATACGGAAGAAAAATCTGACAGGTTCTTTGTTGAAAACGAAACAAAACATAGGACTGGTGAGCTGGGGCATTCTGTACACCTATTACAGCTCTTATGACAGAGGGATTTCCATGTGTTATGCATAACCCCTGGCAGAGGCCATAGCGTTATCCTCCATTTGTCTTGAGACATTCCAGTTTGGAGCATAGAGGGCAAAGAAATGCACAGATAACCACTATGCAATGTAAGAAAAAATAATTTGGGTATAGACGACGTGAGACTGACTTAGGTGTATGAAAAAAAAGAGCTGGGTATTTGGGAGTAAGAACTGAATAGATACAGGGAGGTGAAGAAATGGCTTTACTTTCGATGTACGGGTGTTTTGCCAGTATGAACAGCTGTGCAGCACATAATGCAATGTCCCTGCAGGCCAGAAGATGGCACTAGAGCCCCTGAAACCGGAGTTAAAGTTATGCGCAGCAGTGTGGGAATGAATTTGGGTCCTCTTTAAAAAAAAATAACAGCCGTTGCTCTTAACAGCTGAGCAATCTCTCCAGCCTCCAAACTTATTTTTAAATATCTAAAACATTAGACACGAATTTTCGTTTCGCTTTAGGAAGATAATCCAGTGTGGGTTGGGTAATTCCAAATCTCACAATCCTAATAGCTATGAATGCATTGAGGGGGAATATTAAAAAAAGAAATCTGTCAAATATAAATGACTCCATCCTTCTCTTTTTAGAACTGTGGTACAAACAGAATATGCTGTACACTCTTATGAGCTGGATCTTAAGAGAAAGGAAAGTGTATTAAGTTCTTTGACTATCTGTTAGAAATTCTCCTTTCCAAGAACCAAATTACCCCCCACACTCAGTTGTGACATAGGGACCCTAGAAGAATTAGATATTGAAAATAACGGACCGCAAAGAATTAGAATGTTTCCAGGAAATTCTGTAAAGAAATAAAGCCCTGGCCCTGGAGGAGACACGGGTTCTGCAGGAGAGACTTCTCACACTTGGACGACGTGCGTCCTAATTAAATTAAATCTAGTCATAATTCAATCTTAGTACTTGGGAGAAGCCTTGCTGACCACGTCCTCTTACATCCTCAGCCTATAATTTTATTAATGTTATTTCTATTTTATTTATGGTTATCGGGAGTACGTGTGTGGGAGTGTGGGTAAGATGGCGCATGCGTGGAAGTCAGAGAGGACCAAGTGAGTGAGTTCTCCCTTTCAAGCTATTGGGGCAAGACCTCTCTTGTTTGTGCTGTGCAACATACTCTGTGCCAGCTCAGGCATCCAGTCTCTCTCCTGTCTCTGTCTCCCATCTTGTTTTAGGAGAGCTAGAATTACAAATGTCTTCACTGTAACTGGCTCCAGAGTTAACGCAGGTCTCGATTTTTACCTGCTGAGCAAACCCTCTGTTCCTAATGTACTTATACTTAGGTGCTATTTTGCTTTTTACTTGAAGAATTTGATAATTAACTTAATGGAAGCCGAAAACTAAGTGATAGCAGCAGCAGACCCATTAAAGGCTGATCTCTATAAGGATTTGACAGACTGCAGGGTAAAGGGTTAATGACCCACAAGGCTCAAGGGTGGACTGAGGTTTGACCCTGTCTGAAAGTTAACGACTTACAAGCTTTGGGTGTACTTGACTGATAACGCCTGTGGAAGCTTCTGGTGAGATCCATATGGCAAAACTGCAGGGACCCACCACTCCCAGACACAGAGGAAGGGACCTGCAGATGGACTCTTCCGTCCCCAATGTTTCCCTTTCCCATCCTGTAAGACTCCAAAGCCTTCACGCCGCATGCTCACAGTCTCACACTTTCCCTGGGCATGCGCACAGTCTCACTTCCGTGGAAGCATGGCACCCCCTCCGTTGCTCTGATTAAAGAATAATTCTGCTTCTGGAGATGCCTGACTGCTTTCTTCTATTTCCAGTGTACCTCCATCGATCCATATCGAACACAAAGTACAGAGGAAACACCTCCTCTGACCCAGTTTGGGTGAGTTCTGATCGTAGGATCAGGATGCCCACCGTGTGTAGGCATTTTTACTCAGATTTTGGACTCAAAGGTCGCTGTGGTCTGGCATCTTCAATTCTCGTCAAGGACTTTATCGCTGTCCATCCTGAGGGAAATCCATACAGTGAGATGCTCGATCTGAGCATGCCGGTTGGTTAGGATTCACATGTTAATGTGGAAACAGTGAGTTCATTAAAGAATCTATTACAAAGGTTTAAGTACAGCCAGATGGGCTTCATTTGGTTTGCTGGGTCATAAATACAATTTCATTTTAACTCTCCCTTCATAGATTTGATTTGCTAAATCTGTACTGCCTGATGTTATAAACTTAGATACTCTTAACTTCTTAATACTCGCTGAAATGATATATTCATCTCTAGGAGCCAGATCATGAAACATTAAGATGCTGTAAATACACCATTATCTCATCAGGCAAATGCTTTCGAGGGATGATAAGCATGAAACTCTTTACTAAAGGTCTTTTGGTTCATTCAAAACAACATTCATTGGGTTTGTAAAAAGTTCTGTTAATCTACAAGCTTTTGTATGGCTACACAGGTTTTTCTAAGGGCTTTCTTCGACAGTCTAAGACAAAATAGCTTTATTCATCTTCCTCCACCTGAAGAATCACAGGAACAAAAAGACAAAAGCATCCGAGAAATGAGGTCACTTCATGTTCTGTGTCAGATTGAGGCTGTCACACCTATTTGGGGAGAGACATATTTTGTGTGATGTAGAAATCGCAAGTGAGAGATTCCCCCAGGGCCATCATTCGCCTGTGTTATGCTATACCCAGGGCCACAGCTCTTTCTTTTGGGGTTCCTCCTGAGTTCCATTCAGTCTCTTGAGTCCCTTGCAGGAAGAAAATTCATTCTGAGAGGGACAGTCACCCCTCGAGCAGAGAAAACTTGGAACGAATACATGACAAAGGTTGACCTTGCAAATGGAGGCAACTCTGGAATTGGCCAAGGTGCACTCTCCCTGATGTCTGGGGCCAAGGTGATGTGTAATTCACCATTTAGAAGGATTTGAAAGGCGCAGGAAACCTTCTCCAGGGTCTCTTTATGTTCTTTCTTTCCTGGTATGGTAACTCCTCTTCAATTCCCAAGGACTGACTTCTTGTATGTATCCTTCAGAACTTGTGGAAACTGGACCCCCAAACTCTAAAAAGAAACAGGATGTGTTTTTCTTGCAAAACCACATGCTCAGTGCAGAAGTAGAGGGAAGGCGTGGCCCCAAACTGGAAATAGCAATTATAGTAGCATTGTATAAGTAGATGCCTTTGCAGACGACAAGACAAATGCTTGGTCTGCCTTATGTGCAATTCTCTATGCTCTAAGAGAAGACTCAGATTCATGCAAGCCATGTAAATGGGACCCAGGATTAACAGCTTTCTTCATGGGTGGGGTATCTTCAACCAGAAAATGGTCCCTTCTTACAGAAAAAAAGTCTTTGACAACAGTGCCACTTGCTGGGAAAAAGTCTGGCACCTCAGTAATGATGTGGCTGCCTCCTTGGGTGTATCTCCTTCTAGAACCTGGGGATTTGGACACAGTAGAGCCTAGCAACCGTTCTCTATACAGCAACTTAGGCACACCAGACAAGATCTAGGTGGTTTCTCTGACGGTACTGAGAGATGCATAGAGAATTTTGAAATTTCTTCCCAAACCATGAGCTATTTCGAAGGGATTACAGTGTTATTTGGGGACAGATTTGATTGAACTGAGATCTACTGACTAATACTTCTAAATAATGCATGCTAAAATGTTTCTTATTAGATCGTTGCTACTGTTACATCTCCAGGGACAGTCTTACATGTTCAATCTATGCAAAGCCTCAGATGTATATTTTTGTCAAAGATGAGCACCCAGGATCTAGGTAAGCATTTGCATTCCTCTGTAGGTGACAGGACAAAGAACTATGTCACTAGGCCTTGCCAAGATAAGAGGTGACAACTGTCTTACGTTTGAATGCTGTTAAAATTGTCGAAGTATTTTGCTAGATGCACAGAACGGCTCTGAATTGACTTTTGCTGGCTCTGATGCTTGAAGATCTTGTGGACAACTTGACTGGGAACGGAACTGAGCTGGAGGCAGACCCTGGGCACACCTGTGAGGAATTCTCTTGATTACATAAAGTGAAGTGGAAAGACTGCTCGTGACCATGGTGGTGATTTCTGGCGGCAACAGAGATCCAAGGAGGTCTGAGGGGAAAGGATTTTTGTGATTTCATCTACCCCAGCGGTTCTCATCGATTCCTAACAGCAGCAGAATGGCAGTATGAAGTAGCACTGAATGTAATTTTATGGTTGGGACTCACCACCCCATGAGGAACTGTATTAAAGGGTCGCAGCATTAGGAAGGTTGATAACCACTGATCTACCCCGTGAGTCCATTAGCTGTGGTTGCCATCGGTGGGGCCATTGACATTGTTTATTAATGTAAGAGTCCAGATTTTTTTTTTTTGGCCTTTCAACATGGACTGAAGACCAGTGATTTCCTTGGAATCCTCTTGGCTTTGAGCACTGCTTGGAGCACAGCTGAGGGGACCAGACACTGCCGGTCCTCAGCCTCCAGTGAAGGTAGCCAGTGTTGGACCACCTAGACTGTGTAATGTAAGCCAGTATAGTAGATCTTCTTTTCACATGTATTTACCCTGATCAGTTTGTTTCTTTTGAGAACTCTGATTCATACACTAGCTAAACTTCAAATGTAAATTTAAGAGATAAAAATGTACATTTTGTTAAAGGACAGGACTTACATGAAGAGATGCTTTTTGTATTATTTCTCCACATTAAATATGTATACTTTTTTGGCAATGTGATGGGCTATTTTTTCCACTTAGGGCAATAGAGCTGTTATTCAACATTCCTTTATTGTTAATGGATAAAATTTTGTGCTATAAATAAAATTATAAAATTAGATTAAAATTATTATTGTTTATGTGTTTGTGTGTGTCTACATACATGCATGTGCTACAGCATCTATGTCAAGGTCAAAGAAGAAAGACAATAGCATCCGTCTTCATATTTTAACATCAAGTTTGATATATACATATATATATATATGTTTATATAATGTGTGTATGTGTTATGTATATGTGTGAGTATGTATACATATGTGTTGTGTATGTATGTATATGTGTGATATGTATATATGTGTGTGTATGTATGTCTATTTATGTGTGTGTACATCATAAAACTATGAAACGAGCATTGTTATGTGCCTTAACTCTTCAGATAATTGTGGGAACTATAATCTTCACATAGTATTTGCAAGAGAAAATATTCTCATGGCTGCAAAGTAATGCCGTATGTCACTGTGTATGAGGCTGGATCAGTAAGTCTCAGAAACACGCCATATGAAAAGAGCCCTGAGATTCGTGTCACATGCTTTTCTGATACATGTACACACCCATACACATCACCGATGGTCTGTGAAAAATATCCATGGCGGCAGACAGCATTCTGTAAAAGGATGTGGAAAAAGCAATGTCAACTCTTAGCTTTTCCACTCCAAACATGTTATAGCTTAAAGGAGCACACAAGGCAGGCATCTGTACACTACAGCTGCTATTTTGTGTGTAGTACAGATAAATTAGCTATAAAGTAAAATTCTAAAGGGCTACAGCAAAATGTTACTAAATCATTATATCAGAATTTGCAGTTACAGTGTAATTTTACTCCATTTCCCTTTTCCTTATCACGAGTCAAACATAAAGGGGGAAAACAGGCGACTTAAAAAAGTCTTGAAAAGATTTTCTGATGTCTTTAAAATTACCCTTTAATCACATATATGATATCTCATTTCAGGGACAGCATCACCTTACAGCAATGGAAGGTTATGTAAACCATCTAGATGAGTCACAGTGAGTCTGATACCTTGCCAGAGGTGTATAAGGAATAAGCATTATAAGAAATTAGTGCTTGACGAGAATAGCTAGAAACCAAATTAAAGGTTGACCTACTTTTAAAGAAGTCTGCAAAATGGGTAAGAACAAGATAAACATTTAAGCTGGGTCCCAGCACCCAGGAGGTAGAGGCAGGGACGTCTCTCCAAGTTCAAGGCCAGACAGGGATATAGCTAGACCTTGTCTCAAAAGACTAGAAAACAATGAATGGTTTATGTCTGCTGTTCATTTTGTCAGGCTCTCAACAGAATCAGGGTTCTGTTAAAATTTTCTGTTTGTGGAGAAACCCTTTCTGATGAGATCCCTCTAGCTCTAATAAACCAGAACTACCATAGTTATGAGGTGTGCTCGTGCCCGAGGTCTATTTATGGCCCTTATAAGTTTTTTTTCAAAAATATTGTAAGTGGTTTAAAAACATTAAAGATCCTGAACTCCCCTTCAAGAGTGAAAGCTCTGAAGTGCGGTGCTGGTGCATTTAACTATGGAGCTGGATTAAAAATAAAGAGATGTGTCTACCGATCCTTGTAGAATGTGAATGCTAGATCCGCCTGCTGAGGCTGGTGTCACAACCCCAATTTGTTCATGATGAGGAATGTTTCTTACCGTCTCTTATGCACACATCTGTGATTACACTAGGGAGAGTGATTAGAGGCACCCAACCACTTGACATTCCAAGCAACTCCATTTTTGTTTTGTTGTTTGCTTTGTGAAACAGGATTTCGTGTAGCCCATGCTACAAGAACTGGGCGTGTAGCCAAGGAGGACCCAGAAATTCCGACCTTCTGGCCCAGTCCTCCCCAATGTTGAGCTTACGTGGATCAATCATTCCATGCCTCATTTCAAGCGACCTCACTGTGACAACTAAGAGGACTGAACTCCAGTCTCCCAGAGTCTACGGTTTACAAACAGAAACAATACCCAGACAACTCATAAATTTCTATCTTCTTTCTTCTGTATGTCTCTTAGGAAGTTTTGAGTTATACCTGTAGTCCATTGACATTCTACTAAAATAAATAAAAGGCTTCCTCCTTGACTTGGGAAGTTAATATATTTAACAGGTATCCGATGAGACTAACCTTAAAGCTGACCTCTAAAGAGAAGGGAAGAGCAAGTGTCCACCTCATGGCCTGTCAAAGAAAGGGTGTGAATGCCCTGTAGATAAAGTATTTTCCAAGAGCACAAAGAATGAGGGATGTTTCAAAACCGAACTCAATATTCTTAAACTCTTCTGTACAAAATTCAAGTAAAATCAGTCATAACCCCTTCTGGGTTTGGTCAAGAAAAGTGCTCATTGACAGTGTTTCCCTGGCCTGGTACCCCATCCCCTGATATGGAATTGAACTAACCAGGAAAAGTCTCATCTTGGCTACAAAGGACGAGAAAATCAAGCCAACCACAGAGATGAAGTGGTGTTGGTGATGTCTGCAGAGAACACTGCTGAGAGGCAAGAAGAAGGAGCTGTCATTGCTAAAATGGATTCACTGTGAGCTGACATGGGCCTTATACAGAGCAAAGTTCCTTGGGCTGGAGAGATGGCTCAGCGGTTAAGAGCACTGGCTACTTTTCCAGAGGTCCCGAGTTCATAGTCCTGGCAACAATATGGTGGCTCACAGCCCTCCATAACTTCAGCTCCATGGAATCCTACTCCCTCTGCTCCCATACACTGGTTTATAGACATACATGCAGGCAAAGCACCGTACACATGACATAAAATAATGCAATTTTCTTAAAGGGCTAGTTCTTCGGTGTGGTTAGTTCGTGCCAAAAGGATATCTTTTCAGTCTGGCTCCTACTACGTGTTGCATTTATGATATTTCTTTTAGCCAAAAGTGTATTACAGGAGATTTTAGCTTCTGTCAATGCTAGAGAGCACAATATCCAAATGCAATTAAGACTGAAGAATGAACAAGTCTGGAGATTCAAACAGGAAATCTAAAACAACAGACCACAAAGAAGTAAAGCCTCCCAGGAATCCCATTCTGGCAGAGGAAGAGGTCATAGAAACCTGTGTCAATGGAGGGACTTATGGGTGGAGATTCCACAAACTCCCGAGCTCTCAGGTGAGTTAAATACGCATATCCCTTGGCTTTTGTTATAGACAAAGCAGAGAGAAATGAGTGATATTTCTTCCCCTGATTTACCCAAACCAAATACATCTATCTTACTTTACTAATTCCTGAATTAGCGAATCTGAGGCAGAACGTTTATGAGTCTCGATTGCCTGGCAATCTTTGGGCTAGCACATCTGCACATCTGTGGGATGGAAGGCTGAACAGAAGTAAAGATTACCTCACCACTCCAAGCTAGAGTCAGTCTGCAGCATGAGCTACCTTCTAGTTCCCATTTGCTGATTGAGGTGTCTATAGAAAGGATGCTTGAAAAGACTTTCTGACTAGTAATCCATTTGCTCAGGAATCAGTCTCCCAGTCTGACAAATGGGACTCTCTAAAGCTAAAAAAAAGTCAATACATCAAAGGAAATAATCAAGGGCAAAGAGGGAGCTCCAAGACTGGGAGAGAATCTTGCCAGCCATATAGCTGATAGAGGACTGTTATAGTTATGTTTTATATTGCTATGATAAAACATGGACCACAAACAAATAGGAGAGCAAAGGTTTTACTTATCTCACAGGTTACAGTTTCCATCGCTGTCTATGACAAAGGACTCTTAAAAACCCTCTACACTACAGAAAAGCCTGTCTCTGAGAGCTGCACTATTTCCTAAACCTCTAAGACAAACAAATCTGGAACCTGTGTAGGAATGGCCTTATGTTTTTTCCTGTCTGAGTTGTATGGCAAAGACTCTGTTCTCAGAGCCCTAGTCTTAACCCTTGGCCCAATACTCCAATGAAGAAAACCAAGGCTTGGTGGGAAGTAGAGATGTGTCCCTAACTCAACACACATGGAGAAGATGAACAGATAAAGGCAACTAGTGATGTCTGGTTTGTTTTTGATGTACTCATAGATACTTTTGAGTAGAAAGAATTGGAGACAAGGAGGGGCATAATTATAAGTACCGGTCAAGATGTCATTCTGCCCATCATAGCTTTGGCTCAAGCTCTAGCAAGGCTGTCTCTTAAGTTGTTACATGTTATGGTCACTGTTTTTGCTCAAAGATGTATCTGGTTCTTATGAGGTGGTCTGTTTCCGGGGATAGCCTCTCCATTGTACATAAATGCTCTCATCTTTTGGTCAGTTTGTCCTGTTTGAATGATCGCTCTGTTCTGTTCGGTTCTGTTCTATGTGAACCCACGGGAGGAATCCATGCTTCTGTGGGAGTGGGGGAAAGCGTGTCGAATCTTGATTTCGTCAGTTCCTCCTCTGCTGCTTTGTCCTCTCAAGGTGGACGACTTAATAATAAACTCCTCATCCCAACACCATGTGGTGAACCAGGTTGCCTTTCTCTTAGCTCCAGGCAAAACAAAGTAGGAGAATTCCTCAGACTTAATTGAGCAGCAAACTAAATGGTTTCTGGTTTGTGTTTGAGAAAAGAGCTTAAATATGCAGCGAGTTCCTAAGTCACCTTGTCTGCGATGAGAATAAAAGACAGGGATGACTTTATTCTGTGTTAGAAAGTAGTATTTCAGATTGTAGCAAGGGAGGTGCCCAGCATGTGTGTGTTACATTTGCTCTGAGGTAAATGTGAAACTGAGAGGTAGTCTACATGGTCACACAACCTACACCCACCAAGCACACACAGAACTTGCTGAATAAATTAGATGCTTGGCCCTGTCCATGGGTCCCAGGAGTGACAGGTATCAGAGTCCGGCTTTTCCAGTTACAACCTAACTGCCTACTACTATGTTTTTCTGTACTGCACACTTGATCTGTAAAACCTCTTCATGCATTTGTTGCTGCACTCTTAGTCTAGCGTGTCTAACTTTAGAGGCCTCAGTCAGGTCCTCAGAAGAAAAGCAAACAACAAGAGCAACAGTGAGAGAGGAAGGAGGTGAACATTGGATGTGGCCTCAACCCCTCTTCCTGTCTCCTTGTTGTGTTTGCTGTGTGGGGATGGAAATGTGGTCAGCCAGGTTCTTGTTCCTGCCCTCATTCTATGCCTTTTCTCCCATGGACTCTACTCCTCTGAAATGCTAAGCCAAAATAAACTCTTTATTGATGTGTTTTGGGTCGTGCTATTATCATAGCAACAGTAAAGTAACTAATGCAGCTGCAGAGGAAAAGACTCTTTCTTCAGTGGCATAAACCACCAGTAAAGGGGCTTCCTCCTGCAATGAGGCCTCACTTACGCTCCTGGACAGACCCTACTGAGGCCCACTGCATCACAAAAGTTAATACAACGAAACAACAACAAAAGATTGGAGTAGAAATGGAGCAAATTGGGAAGAGGGAAGCGGTTAGTTGGAGTGGAGGGGACAAAGAAGGCGGGATATGAATATACATAAATGCATCACACATGTAAATGAAAATGTCATAGTGAGAGCCATTATTATGGGTAGTTAATGAATGATAATAACACAGTGTAACTCTGGCCTGGGAACACGTACATTGCTCAGCGTTACTAAGACCCGCTGTGATGCACTGACTCTGTTCTTCCAGCATTGCCAACTGGTTTTCATTCTTTAGCACATAGGTATGTCTAGACTGACTTCCTCCAAGTCTTAATATGAAGCTCTTCTGTCTCAGCTCAGCATATAGCAAAGTTCTTAAGCACCCTTTGAATAATCAAATTTCGGTAGATTTCACCTTAATGACATCTAGGACAGCTGTAGAAAACTTGGCCAGGCTTAACTGTGTAATAATAGGCTGACTTCAGTCTTTGATTCTACAGAGCATAACTTATATATTGTCTTAGCCAGATGATCAGGAATTAGCAGAGGCCAGCACAGCCAAGTTCTTCTCAAAAGTTCACATGAAGGCAATAAGGTAATTCTCTGACGTCAGCCACAGTTTTCAGTTGTACACAAAGGAAAACAAGTAGAACCTTATAAAAGCAGGGTCTCGTCCGAAATGATCTACAAGCTTTGAGAAATGGATGTATTAATATAGCACCTTATGCCCTCATGCCTCATATACAATGGCTCACTTTTAGGCTTTCAGTAGAATTTCAATCAAGATTAGTATCTGTTATTGTCCCCATGAACCTTAAAAGGTTTTCATATGATTTTTAAAGTTTTTGACAGACTTTACTCACTTATATCAATGTGATGAAGGAATTCAACAATATTAAAAATGTTTCTAAAGGTAGAAATATATAATTTCATAAAATTTAGTCAGTGTCCAGTATATGAAACATTCTGCCCTACAGCTAACCATAAACGTTTATATCTCAAGCCATCTAACATTTATACCTCATAAAAGACAGTGCTGATTTCTAAAACTCACACACTTTCATGAATTTTCTTTTCCAGCTGTTTTTGTCTCCATGTAGCATGCATGGGAAATAATATCTTGAGGCATTTACCGTAGGTCAATATCTTTAACCATGCGCTGTAATGCTGTGGTCCCTCTCTAAAATGATCACCTTTTAAATACACTTTTCTAGCAATGCACCATGATAAAAATAGCCCGTTCTAAGAGACTGAGACTTTTCCTGGACTCACAGGCAGAGTTAATACATATTGAGTTTATTTAAGACTAGTATCCTTCTGTGTATGCAGCCTGTTTTGTTTAACCCTTCAGAGCACAGTGTAATAGAGAACCTTACTTGTCTTGGATTTCCAATGTAATCAATGTATACGACCTAAGTTAATGTATCACCATAACCTTGATGTAGAACAATACATGGGTGTTTACATGCTTATCACTCGCTGCAAAAAGCAAACAGGTTGAAGTAAGTCCTACCACCATGAGTATTGAATGTGACATTTGATTGTCACCTGAGAAAACAATGGCGCCTGTAGTGCTGTTTTGCTGTTGCCTTGGTCAGCTGGGATCAGTTGGAGACATTGACTCAATCCCTTCTAAAACTCTATTGACATTTCTGTAACCCATCCTTCATTTCTTTCCCCAGTGACACTTCCTGTGCTGTGCAACGACGAGTAAAGCCCTTTGCTAGAGACAGACAGACAGACACAGAAGAACACACATAAACACAGGCAGATTCACAAGATAGCCTTGAGGCAGGCACAAATTCGGACTCATACAACAGACAGAGAGGGTCATGGAAGATATCAGAGAGAAAAGGAGAGAACTCACGTCTGGGCTCAGTGTTTGTGGGTTAAAGGGCACCAAGGGCGAGTGCTTTTGTTTCTTCTTGAACTTGGCATTGACACACTGCTGTTACTAGTGGGTGGCTGTTATTAGTGTGTTCAAACCAGTAGCATACTCTGATGGCATGTATATCATGTCAAAAATGGTTTTAGGAAGCACTATATTACAAAGTATCAATACTATGTAATTGTGATCAGTTTAAATTGGGTTGTAATAGACAATCTACCAAGTAAAATGTAGGCACTACCCAGCCATAGCTCTTGTATTAATGAACTTCCAGATGCCTTGTCTTGGATGGTACACGCTCTCCAGAGAACTCTCTGTCCATCAGAACTTGCCTTCTAATCCCAAGCCATCCCTGTTACTCTCTACCTACAAATTGTTCCCATTTCCTGCCAGCTGTAGCATGCACCCCCATATTTAAGACCTTTGGGGACATCTTCAAAATAATTCAGCCTGTCTCTCTATCGCCGTTAATACTTTCTTTCCTGTCCTTGGTTTTCTTTTAAATTAGCTTGCTTTTGTAACCCAGGATTGCTGTCTCCACCGCAGAATCTAATATACCTTGCTTTAAACAGCAGTGGAATTCAGTGCGTCTTTATCAGCCAAGCAAGGGCAGGTTGTGCCCAAGTAACAACATCTCAGATTCCACTGCGGTTTGCACAAACCAGCTCATGGCACAGGTCTGTCTGAGGTTAGCGAAGACCCCCCTCCTCCCTCCACTCTACAACACCACAGCACCTGCTCTGTGGGGACACGGCCAACTTTGCAGCAGCATAGGGAAGGGTATGGAAAATTCTGGCGAAAAACCTGGTCTTAAAACTTTGGCTCAGAAACGACACAGATTGCTTCCACTTTCCTTTACTTGGCCAGAGTAAATCATGTGGATAAGGCTGAATTAAAAAAAAATGGTTCCCAGGGAGCAGCAGCAGCTGTTTTTAGCAATAATAAAATCATCATACTTGCCAGGAACTGGAGAGAGCTGTAATAGACGGAATGAAAACAACCATGTGGTTCATTTCTAGCTGACTCTTCCGGCCCAGGTGTTAATACCACGGTGGCGCTGGCGACTTTCTTCCTACAGAGTGTGATTCTACTGTGCCTCACTGTGTGTTCTCCCAGCACTTCCTGGCTGGGCACCACGTGGGCACTCACCTACAGCCACTGCTAGCTTGGAGCCCACACATATGAAAATGAACCAATATAAATCCAATTTTCCAGAAGGGCATGGGCAATGTGCTCCAAGCCCGACCCCACTGGCACCTTCAGCCATTAACGTCATGGCTGCCTTTGGGCTTGTATCATCGGTCGCTTCGCTGAACCAGTTCTTGCTGAACCACGATTCGTCACTGTGCTAAGGAAGATATAGCATCCAAGCCCCGCCTGGCTCTCGTTCTCCCAAAACAGATCTACAGACTCCAAATCTTCCTCAGTGAGAAAGAACTCATAGACTACATTTCAAAGGCTGTGCAAACTGAAGAAGACACTTGAAAAAGTAAAGAAAAAAAAAAGCAGATGGGCTGTCTGAAAATGTGAATTTTTGGCAAAAGTCATGTAGGTTTTTTTTTTTTTTGAAGTATGAACATTGCTGCTTGAATAAAAACTATAATGTGCTCAGTAGAACAACAATATGAACTAGGAAATTAGGTAAATGAACATAGACGTTGTTCTGAGATGTTTTGTTTTTCTATTTTTTAGAACTTTGCAATACAAGGAGTAGAGGATGTAATATACACCATCGTTACAACCAAAGGCTCTTATGCTCTTGGTCTGGAAAAATAATAAGCCAAGATATGTGATTTCTGAAATTATACATAGATGACAACTAAATACTAATGATCTAAAAATGTAATCTGGCATATGACGCGTGTCCAAGCAGTATAATGTTAGGTGGATCAAGATATTCTATATCAGACACTTTACTTTTCTGTAAAGGATTAGCTAGCAATATTTAATTATATATTATGCTGTTATTAGCTGGAGGACTTTTATCCTGTATATGAATAATAAAGTGTATTAATTTAATTGACATATCTTTAGACACTATGTTTCATTAATGATGTTTCTTTTTCTAAATTCATAACAGATGATCTTTTGCAAATATTCTGTAAAAGGGTCGTGGTAGGAAACATGCTTTTCTGTGTAGCAGGTTCTGTACTGTGTGTGGTTTTACATCACAGTGGCAGACTCATGGACTCTTTGGCATACCAGGGGATGTTCTGAGGAAATGCTGACTGTCTTTTATCAGCTTCCTAAGTGTTTTTCTTGTAGTTTAGTTTTATGCAATTCAGACTACATGATTAAATTTAATTAGAACATCCTTTTGCGCTTTAAATTCCTAGGTAAACATCATGTGTTAATCAAGACTGTATGACTGTCGTGTTTTCTTTTACATTTTTCCTCTTTAGGAAATATTTACAGTAAGGTAACTAGAATGAAGTCATTAGAACCCTGCATCCTCTCCTTTGAGGCCCTGATTCATTGCAAATCCTCTGAGGTTTTTCACAATTGTCCAATGCATTGAGCATTTTGAATAGGATAGGTCACAGCCATGGAATGTGGAATCCAAACACAGACAACACCCATGTGACCATGCAGTCATCAGCCATGTTATCCCAGAGTTCATGTGATACCTGCCGGGGCATTTTTATCTGGACATTGACGTCTGAATTTGGAGGATGCTCTCTTCTAACTAGGCTTGCATTTACTTTGAATCAACTGTCAGAGAGAGGCTATGCTTTTATTTATAGACACACTGCAATATTATTGTGAGGTGAACTTTGCTCTAAAGGCTATGACGGCTGCATCTATGGAAATAGTCTTCTTTTCTTCTTCTTCTTCTTCTTCTTCTTCTTCTTCTTCTTCTTCTTCTTCTTCTTCTTCTTCTTCTTCTTCTTCTTCTTCTTCTTCTTCTTCTTCTTCTTCTTCTTCTTCTTCTTCTTCTTCTTTCATTGTTGTTGCTTTGTCCAGGAAGCCCCTGACCAGGATGCATCAGATTGTCAAGTATTAAGTCATGTCAAGTCATGCCTTATAACTGTCATTGAATGGTTGTGGCCATAAGAGTTCTCATGTAGTTATTGCTACCACAAGGTTAGTGGTAGCTTTGTGCTTTGTTTAATAGGCTATTCTGACAGAATGCAAGCAAAACCTGATGGACCTCTTACTTGGACAAGAATGATTACTAAAAGTTAGGCAGCGATGAAACAAGAAATCATCAACCCCAGGCAGTAGGCCAAGGAAGGAGAAAGTCACTAAGGACATCAGTGCACTGATCTGAGGTGCAGGCTGAGTACATTTTGTTCAGGCGAGTGTTGGAACGCAGAGCCAACAGGCTGTGTGCTGTATCAAAGCTTGGCTTCGAGAAAAGTATCTCAGCTGAACGAACGCTGCAAAACAATGGACTGCCAAAGAGGGGGGACTCTACCCAGCTATTCTGGTGTTGCTAATTACAGAGCTGAAGTGCTGTGTTATAGGAAACAAACACTGACCCAGCATGCTAGGAAAGGGTCCCTCATTAATAGTATTTTTAGTTAGCATTGAAATTCCAGAATGGATTATTTATGGTTTTGTGTAGATAGAGAACTGGGAGGTATGGAGGAGGATGTAGAGACACAGAGGAATAAATGAGACCTGTGCTAATGCATTTATCAGTTAGATAATGATGCTTCTAAGCTACACAGTGTTCCTGACAAATCGCACATGTGCTCCTGTGTGCACGCACGCGCACACACACACACACACACACACACACACAGAGACACACAGACACAATACACACCAGAGACATAGACACAGACACAGAAACAGACACACACACACAGACACACACACACACACACCAGAGACATAGACACAGACACAGACACACACACACACACACAGACACACACACAGATACACACACAGACAGATAGACACACACACACAGACACACACAGAAACAGACACAGAAACAGACACACACACACAGACACACACACACACACACCAGAGATAGGCAGACAGACACACACACACACCAGAGACAGACAGACACGCGCACACACAGAGACACACACACAGATACATACAGACACACAGACACGCACACACACAGACACACACACAGACACACACAGACACAGAAACAGACACACACACATAGACACACACACACACACCAGAGACAGGCAGACAGACAGACACACACACCAGAGACAGACAGACAGACAGACACACACACACACCAGAGACAGACAGACAGACAGACACACACCAGAGACACAGACACAGACACACACATACACACACCAGAGACACAGACATAAACACACAAACACACCACACCACACACACACACACACCAGAGACAGACAGACACACACACACACATACACACATACTCAGACACCCACACACACCCACATACCCACCAGACACACACACCAGAGACACACACACACACACACACCAGACAGAGACACATACACACACACACACCAGACACACACACACCAGAGACACATACACATACACACACACACACAATAGACACACATACACATACACATATACACACACACACACACTGGCACACACACCCCAAAGACACAGACATATACATACACACACACCAGACATAAACACACATACTGACACACACACACCAAAGACACAGACATATACATACACACACACCAGACATACACACATACTGACACACACACACCAAAGACACAGACATATACATACACACACACCAGACATATACACATACATACACACTGACACACACACACCAAAGACACAGACATATACATACACACACACACCAGACATAGACACACACATACACACTGACACACATACACCAAAGATACAGATGTATACTACACACACCAGACACACACACACACACACACCACACCGCTCCCCTCCCCCCACGCACCAGAGACACAGGCACACATACACACCTGTACAGGACACTTCTTCATTGTTATACCTGTCTTCAACTATGACCCTTGCATTCCTCAGATACCCTCTGCAGAACCACATTGCTCAATACAGTGGCTACTCTCAGTTTACAGATAGCAGTGGGACTCACAGAGGAGCAGATGTCCTACAACCACTTAAAGTCGTCCATCAGTTCCTAACTAGGTGTCTGCCCAGTGCTTAGCAGCAGCTGTTTTGAAAGAAGTGGACTTACTTTTGAATCCGAGATCCTGCCTGCCTAATAGAAATGGCCCCTCACAGATGTTCTGGGCCGGTCCTAGACTCCTTCTCCTAGAAAACATATTTATGGAACTTCAAGTGCATTATTCACTGAAATCCTTTGAGCATCAAAACGTTTGTTGTCTATCGCTTGTCTACCCATTCTAGATATCGCTTATGCCTTTTCTCTTGTCTTGGACATGATTGTACTCCTGGGTGTGTGTGTGTGTGTGTGTGTGTGTGTGTGTGTGTGTGTGTGTGTGTGTGTGTGTGTGTGTGCATGTGTATCATGTATACAGGTATCTAGAGAGGCCAGAAGAGGTTGTCAGATCTCTGGGATTGGAGTTAGAGGCATCTGTGAGCTGCTGAGATTGGACCTGAACTTTGACTCCCTGCAGAAGCAGCAAGTGCTCTTAACCACTGAGCCATGTCTCCAGCGTCTATGATCTGTTCTTCATTTGAACTTTCATTTTTAGTTTCACAACTAAATTTAGAAACAGTGATAAATAGCTCCCTGGTGTTTTGTGAATTTGTTGTACTTTTTGGTCAGAAGGCACGTCTTCCTGCTAGTATCCTGATTTACTTAGAGCTTATTTGAGTATATGTTAATATACTTGTTTAATTTATCTTTTTATTAAACATAACACATCTTTTGCAGGTGTTCTGTGTTGGCTCAAAATGAATGGACTTCTCGGCTGAGCTAACTAACTCTTGCATTAAACTCGGCAAGCTGCCCACGTTCTCTGATTTCTGTTAGCTTTATCATCTTGACTTAGCACTTACATTTTTCCACTCAAGTTTCCAACATGTTTGTGGTTGTTGTTTGCAAATGATGCGGACAATATGGTTTTTTAAAATTTTTCAATCTAAATACATTTGTCTTTAGACACTATCTAATTGATTCATTATGAATCGATTTCAATAAACGTTTAATTTTCCTCAGATTTCTGTGATTTCTGAAAACCACAGTTTTGTAAGTTTCCCTTCCCCTGTCTTTCTGATCTTGATTTCATCGTTACTGTAGGTAGCTTATCTTTCAAAGGGATTGCACACCCAAGTTCTATACTATGTTTTATACATTTACTTACCTAGGATTTTAAGTTCATTTGTTTATGCAAAATTTGCTGAATTGTGACAAGGCAACATACAGACATTCACATACATGACATACATACCTTCAGTGTACAACTCTGAGTATAGTATAAAATATATCCTTCATTTTTCGTAAGCTTATTGTGTTCAAGTCTCTTTGGTTTTGCTACACTGGTTATTTAGGTTTTATTTACCCATCATTCATACCTGCTTGGGTTGGCATTTTATCAGTTGTCATAGTTCATCTGTGTGGCCTATGCTCCCAGATCTATCAGGAGTTGCTATCCTCTGAATGGAGTGACTCATCCTTACGACCCCAACACCTCCAAGTCTGGAGATCAGCCAGCAAAAGTACTCAGATTGACACTGCCACAAACCAGAGAGGAGCTCCCCTTGGAGATGTCATGGATTCTGGGTTCTGACAATTTGGTTTTTTACTCTCTTTTATAAAAAAACCCATACATTTATTTATTATTTATTATATATAAGTACACCATAGTTCTCTTCAGACATTCCAGAAGAGGGCATCAGATCCCATTACAGATGGTTGTGAGCCACCATGTGGTTGCTGGGATTTGAACTCAGGACCTCTGGAAGAGTAGTCGGGTGCTCTTAACCACTGAGCCATCTCTCCAGCCCCTGGTTTTTTTACTCTTTAGGTAGGATTTTATTATTTATTTATATGTGAGTGTATTAGAGTGCGGGGTTGTGCATATGAATGTAGTGCACATGGAGGCCAGAAGAAGGTTCCGAGGTTCCCTGGAGCTGGAGTTAGAGGCAGCGAGTGCCTGGACACAGGTGCTGGGAACTGAGTTCCGGTCCTCTGCCTGGACCGCACATGTCCTTAACAGCTGAACTGTCTCTCCAGTCCGAACTCAATTTTCGAGTCATATCTCTGTTATCACTATCATTAATATTGTGTCTGCGTTGCAGGGTAGGGTGAAGATGCGTGCCTCCAGAAGTCAGAGCTCAAGCCTGTGGAGTCTGCTTCTCCATCTTCCCTTACATGGGCACCATGACTCAAAGTCGACATTGAGCTTGTGAGGCCAGCGCCTTTACTGGGCCTCTTAGTTTACTTTCTACGTGGTTCTGCAGATGTCTCCAACTTAGGACCCATCATTGTCACCACTGTCATGATCTTTGGAGACACATGGGGGGTACTGCAGAGTGGCCCAGGTTGATCTTGAACTTCTAGACCCAGGAGATCTTCCTTCTCCAGCCTCCAAAGTAGCCGGGGCTTGCACACATTCCATTATGCCTGTATCCATGGCTGTATTTGTTTGGTTTTTAACTTTTGAGATAGGAAATTGCTTTGCAGCCCAGGGTGGCCCTAAACTTGCAAACCTTTTGCCTTGGCCTTCAGAGTCGGATTCCGGGCATCGTTTATTTTAATATTCTCGTCTCTCAAGTAGGTTCACAGAAGCAAGGTGAAATGGGAGCCTACACTCTCCTGTAGTCAGCCTCTGAGTTTCCCTGGGGCTGGAGATAAAGGCATTTGTGAGCTTCCAGGTTTGGACACTATGTTGAACTCCTACAAATGCAGCAAGCGCTTTTAATCACTGAGCTTTCTCTCCAGCTTCTATGGTCCATTCTTAATTTGAACTTTGCTTTTAGTTTCTCCACTAGATTAGAAAGGGCGATAAACAGCTCCCCAATGTTTTTGTGACACTGTTGTACTTTGGAAATATTAGTTCCTAAGTGTGAGAAATAATTATTGTATATAAGTATCTTATTTATATGTTCATGATAAAGCAATGTGTTTTGTCTGAACACTGATAGCTTTCAGACAGGCCACCCACCGACGGTTGGCAACCTTTTCTCAGCTTGTGGATCATTTCTCTGAGCCACAAAGACTCCAGGGTAAAATAGTTCTATGACATAATTTAAAGCGATGCTAACTTATTTTGACCTTACAACTGTCTTTTACTTGGGCTCCGAAAATTATGGTTTTGGAAATTACAATATGGAGTGGGAGGAACTGCCCAGGTAATACCGGAAAATACCTGCTTCAACCAAAGATCCAAAGCCCAGTGGCTGGGTCCAGAGTAGCTGAGGATTTGCCATGCACACAGGACCTGAGAGCGTTCTTCTGTGCTTTGAAACATGCAGTGTTTTTGTATCCCTAGTACATGCCACAAGGCCCCTTCCCAGAAGCACATGGAAAACAACCCCATTAACATGTGTTCTCTCACACAGACTACAGATTTTAAATTATTTAACAGTTTGTGTGCGCGTGTGTGAGTGCACGTGTGTCTGTGTGTCTGTGTCTGTCTGTCTGTCTCTCTCTGCTTATGTGTGTGTGTATTCACTTCTGTATGGACGTCACGGGATCCCTTACATGGTTATCTTCTATCTTGGGAGTCCTAAGGGTTTGCCTCGGGCAGGATGGGAAGCTTAGTATCTTTCAGGACTGAAATTCTGATTATGATTTTAAAAATCAAGACATGAAAGTAGAAGAGACCATTAGGGAAGGGGGTGGGGTGGTAACCAGCAGGAAGGGAAAGGAGGGTAAGAGAAAGAAGTAAGAGTTAATACAATCTAACGGTGTCATACATATTCAAGGAAACGTCACAAACTCCGTGTCTTATACAATGAGTATTAGGCTAATAAAACGGCCTTGTTTTGAAACTGGATGACAGTTCCCCTTGCGAGAGCCGTGAGTGACATACCTGCCCCAGGCTGCTTCGTTGGTGGACGCTTTGTTCACCGGAACACAGGAGGAATCAATGACAGCCGAACTGTTGATCTTGTAGCAGAAACCGCAGTCTGGATCCAGCATACACTCATTACAGTAACTGAAACAGGGAAAGAGTTAAAGTCAGGTCGGCCTGGGTGCCTGGTGCTTGCTACCTACCGGCCTCAGCAGCTGCCCCCACAGCTCATGCTGTTTTATTAGCTTTTGAGTGACAGGAGCAGATCCAGGTGGTAGCTGGGTGTTCACGTTCATCTCTCCACGTAGATGATAGCAACTTTGCAAGCTACTGTGGTGCGTGTGTGTGTGTGCGTGTGTGTGTGTGTGTGTGTGTGCGCGTGCCCAATAGACATGCAATAAAAAAAATTGCCTTCCTAAATCACAGATATTTATTATAGACTGGCCTATCTGGATCCAGCCTGGACTACTTTTGGGTTATAATAAAACATTTAATTTTTTATGTGTCCTTCTCCTCTTCTCCTTCATCTATGCTAAAAACTGGAAATGTCCTCTCCTACATACATGCATATGTATTGTATATTATATTATGTAATATCTATCTATCTCTATCTATCTATCTATCTATCTATCTATCTATCTATCTATCTATCTATCTATCTATATCAAACAATGAAAGAGAATGTTTGAAGTAAAACGTTGACAAAAATATAAATACCTCAAATCCAGCCACTGCTAAATTCTTGGTGGACCTTTAACATTAACATATTAAGTTCCAACTGTGCACTAGTCTTACCTGCAAACTAACGGTGTAGGGAGAAATGCTGATCTGTGCTAATTACGCCTATGGCCGGTTCACAGAGAAACATTCGATTAATCACTACTACTCATTTAACGGTATTATTAAACAGCGGACACATTTGAAATGGATAGAGTCTCCCCACCTAAGCCCAACTGCGTTGGTGTGGAACGAGTTTCCGGCGGTCACGCCGTCACGTAATACGCAGTTCTGCAGCCCTTTGTGTATACTTCTGGTACATGCAGCACTGGTCCTAATTCAGATTGGAAAGTAAACATTCTTGATTCGTGGCAGGTAGGAGGTGAGGATGAGAACAGATGTGCGTGACAATAGTCATAACATAGGAAGGGACTGACTTCCCACCTAAAAGGCAGAGGGGATTCGAGAGCTGGAAATAAGTTCAGAGGTGATGTTTAAGCTAAGTCAGCATAGAAACTTACCAGACACAGAAAAAGGACCTTACGAGAATAGGTTATTTGGTTGTTAAAAGACCAATCAGCACAAAATCAGTAATTCTCACCCTGTCCCACTAATTGTCCTATGGAGGATCAGAGGAGAAACAGGCCATCAGAGAAGGATGTCTGGGAGTCGCGCAGACTCTAAGGACGTGAACAATGGCATTTCCCAACCCTCCAGGCTGAAATGGCCCCGTGGCTCATTCAACTAAACGTCAACACACCCGTGAGGTTTAAAACTTAGATTCATTTTCATGTTAGCGCCCTGACGTCAGGTTTTCCCTCTTTCTGAATGAGACTTTGAATGTCCTAGAGACACAGGGCACAGGGGAGATCCGCAAGAACTCACTCAAGGTCTGGATTTTGCTAGAGTTGTTTACCTTTGAGACTGGTAAAGGGAGGATACTGCCTTTTCTCACTTCACAGGGAACACTGAGGGTATCATTACGTGTGAACTTCATGGGTTTTAAGCTCTGACAGGAGCAAAGCCAGGCCTGTCCTTACTTCTTGTCCCCCCAGGCTCTGAAAACAAGAAGCTCCCTCCCTGTGTCTGAGGAGGAGAGCTTTGCATTTGCTCCCTGCTGGCCATCACCTAGACTTAAACTGTCTCAGCGGCTGTACTCTTCTCTCAGAACACAGCCTACAGTCGACATACAGGCTCACTTGTTTCCTGTATTTAAAAGGAAAATATGTGGAAGCTTCCTTCCTGACACTTCTGTGGATCCCCAGGGGTTTCTCAATGAAAGGAAGGCAGAGACCAAAGCCAAAGCATGCTTTCCTCTCTCCTCAAGAGCAGGCTGCTGTGTAGAACTGATATGGCCAGTCCTCACCTCGCCTTGGAGCTCAGCTTAAATGAACCTTTACAGAGAACATATCTCACAACTGTGGCTTTAACAAGTGTCATTAACGGGAAGCACAGCTAGAGAGACCCCTTCTTCACTGAAGGTAGCCTTCACATAAAACCTATCATCGAAACATCCGGTCGACACTTGTAGGAACTGGCCGAGCACCGGTTGCTTGTCGTGTGTGAAAGGCAGATATTGAACCTGCTCGCCCCTCAGAAATTGCGAGCAGGAGGAAGCTCTAGTTTCTAAACGTTACATGTTGTATACCAACAGCACATGGCCTCAAAGGACCCTTGCATTATCTACCTAATACAAGTGCACAGTTTAACTCTAAATTCCCTACTCCTTGCAATGTGGGAACAGGGAACTGTCAGGCCCAAAACAGTCCCCAAGATGGCAGTGCTGAGGACAACGTCATAGATGACGATCTGTGCTTAGTTCAGGCTGGACTGCACAGGCAGGAGGAGTGCTAACAGATAGGCAAGAGCTTATACTTTGTGTTCCCAAGAAACCCCGAGAAGTGGGTTTCCGTTTGTCAGGAATAGTCATTACTTCCCTTGCCTGTCCCTTTCTATGGTCAGACACCTCAGGCAAAAGGCATCTAGTTCCCTATGAATGCAAACAAACCTGTAAGAACAGATCACAGTCTCCGGGCTAGTTCCCAGGCTGCTCTGGACAGCAAACTCCTCCCACGACTCCAACTGTTCCAGCTCATAGGCTCCCTCAGGCCATCACATACCCCAAGACTGCCTTGGCAGTCTGAATTTCCCAAGTTAACCTTTCTACCCAAGGAGAGGTCAGTTTGGTGCTTTCACTGTGTCCTCACTGGTTCTTACCGTGTCACATAAGTATCTGCTCCAGTGTTGATCTCAAGGGCAAAATCTATAGTTGTGGCCTAACATTAAAAAAATTATTAGATATTTTTCATTTACATTTCAAGTGTTATCCCCTTCCCTCGTTTCCCATCCATAAACCTCCTATCCCATCCCTCTTCCCCTTCTTCTATGAAGGCTTTTCCCCCTACTCCCCTACCCCTTTCTGCCTCCCTGCCCAGACATTCCCCCACACTGGGGGGGGTCCAGTTTTGGTAGGACCAAGGGCTTCTCCTCCCACTTGTGCCCAACAAGGCCATTCTCTGCTACATATGCAGCTGGAGCCATGGGTCTGTCCATGTGTAGTCTTTGGGTAGTGGTTTAAGTCCCAGGGAGCTCTGGTTGGTTGGTATTGTTGTTCTTATGGGGTTGTAAGCCCCTTTAGCTCCTTCAATCCTTTCTCTAACTCCTCCAAAGGGAACCCCATTCTCAGTTCAATGGTTGGCTGCGAGCATTTACCTCTGTATTTGTCATGCTCTGGCAGAGCCTCTGGAGACAGCTATATCAGGTTCCTGTCAGCATGCACTTCTTGGCATCAGAAATATATTGTCTGGGTTTGGTGGCTGTATGTATATGAGCTAGATCCCCAGGTGGGGCAGGCTTTGAATGGCCATTCCAAACTTTGTCTCCATATCTCCTCCTATGACTGTTTTAGTTCCTCCTTTTAAGAAGGAGTGAAGCATCCATGCTTTAGTTGTGCTTCTTCTTGAGCTTCGTGTGGTCTTGGATTGTATCTTGGGTAATTTGAACTTTTGGGCTAATATGCACTTATCAGTGAGTGCATACAATGTTCGTGTGTTTGTGATTGGGTTACCTCACTCAAGATGATATTTTCTGGTTCCACCCATTTGCTTATAAATTTCATGAAGTCACTGTTTTTAATAGTTGAGTAATATTCCATTGTGTAGATGTACCACTTTTTCTGTATCCTTTCCTCTGTTGAAGGGCATCTGGGTTCTTTCCAGCTTCTGGCTACTATAAATAAGGTTGCTATGAACATAGTGGAGCATGTGTCCTTGTTGTATGTTGGGGCATCTTTTGGGTATATGCCCAGGAGTGGTATAGCTGGGTCCTCAGGTAGTACTATGTTCAGTTTTCTGAGGAACCTCCAGACTGATTTCCAGAGTGGTTGTACCAGCTTGCAATCCCACCAACAATGGAAGAGTGTTTCTCTTTCTCCACATCCTCACCAGCATCTGCTGTCACCTGAGTTTTTGATCTTAGCCATTCTCACTGGTGTGAGGTGAAATCTCAGGGTTGTTTTGGTTTGCATTTCCCTGATGACCAAGGATGTTGAACATTTCTTTAGGTACTTCTCAGCCATTAGTATTCCTCAGTTGAGAATTCTTTGTTTAGCTCTGTCCCCATTTCTTTTAATAGGGTTATTTGATTCTGTGGAATCTAACTTCTTGAGTTCTTTGTGTATATTGGATATTAGTCCTCTATAGGATGTAGGTTGGTAAAGATCTTTTCCCAATCTGTTGGCTTCTGTTTTGTCCTAATGACAGTGTCCTTTGCCTTACAGAAGCTCTGCAACTTTATGAGGTCCCATTTGTCGATTCTTGATCTTAGAGTATAAGCCATTTCAGTAAATCTTCCCCAGTGCCCATGTGTTCGAGGCTCTTCCCCAGTTTTTCTTCTATTAGTTTGAGTGTATCTGGTTTGATGTGGGAGGGCCTTGATCCACTTGGACTTAAGCTTTTAGTTCCCCTTTTCTTTATTTAATATGTGCATGTGCACTTATAAAGGGGATTAAATTACAACTCTTGGGAATTAGTTTTCACCTTCTGCACGGGATCTGCAGATTGAACACAGGCTGTCAAGCTTGCGTAACGAGCACTTTTAACGCACTGTGCCATCTCACCAGCCCGAGAAATTGTACATGTTTAAGAGAAAATTAATTAACCGGGAATTTATAAAAGGGCTGTGCTCTGTAAAGGAGCTGCTGAATGAAAGGAATAACAGTTCCATCCTGCTGGCATGAGATCTTTGGAAACCAGTCCTTTGCTTTGCTCTCACATGCCTCTGTGTATGTTACTTTCACCAGTCTGTTTACAACTGTGAAGCCTCAAGGGGTAAGGCCCTGCTCATGGCTTCTGTGGCTCCTACAATAGCACCTAGCTCAGTGCAGGCAGTCAGTGCGCACGGCAGCTCAATAACTCAGGCACTGTGGCAGACTTTTAGCCTACCCTGGAAAATAATCTTGGGATGTGGGTGGCTGAAGGTGAATGGCTGGGTCATGCAATTAAAGAAAATAAAAAAAAATAAAAAAAAACCAAGTTGCAGCTTCTTTTTAGTTTGTCAGAGGCAAAAGCTGTTATAAATAAATGATTAACATTGAGACACGGAGGAGTGGGTTAATAATCTTTATAATTCACTTTCAGAAAGAAAAACTACACAGCTGATTTCCTTCAAGTCTACACAGCAGAACACACACACACACACACACACACACACACACACACACACACACACACACAGAAGAGACAGAGAGAGCCTTGCTTTAAATTATATCTTTAAAATATCCTAGGAAAGGGCAACGGTCCTATTAGCCGTGCAGGTGGGTGTAAGTGTGATGGAGGCTGGCAGTCTTGCTCTAGGGGAGATTGTTTAACCCATGAGACCATGCTAACCTCTGGTTAATGCATGCAGACAGAGACCGTGCACAACTGTGGGAAGTGCTGGGGAGCTGGGGTCAGAACTCAGGGAAAGAAGTAAGATTAAAAACCAGGCAGCCATGTGCTAATTCTGAGAAGCAGACACACTCCTCTTGTGAGCTGGAGGGAGGAGATTTACCTTAAAAATCTCTAAGGTTGCTTTTTAGAGATGGGGGGCAAGCAGGGACTCATATATTTAGAACAGATCTGGTTCTAAAAAACCCAAATGTTTCCAGCTATAGAGGAGAGAAATGAAGGCCCCGGTTTCATGTCAAGAGTCCAGGGGAAAGAAAAGGTGGCCTGTTGTCATTCTGTAACCCAGTGATGGCAGAGTGTAGCTCAATGCACCCCCCAGAAAAAAAATCTTTCAAACATCGATACAAGCTAATTTAGAACGTTCTCAATTTCTACTCAGAAGTCAATGAACTTGACTCTGTAGAAAATGGTCCAGTTTCTTAATCGTGTCTCATTAAACCATTGCGAGGCAGCATCAGTAGCTCCCAGTCTTAAATTTGCCTCCCGAACAAGATCTCAGCCCAGAAAACTGGCTGGGGGGATGCAGGCATTCAGATCCCTTGGATGAGTGGCTAAAATATGTTGCTCAACCCTGACCAGGACCTTAGGTTCTGCATGGTACAGTAGTTACTCTCCCTTCGACATTCTTCCAGCTTTTCCCTACCTTATGGCCTCTTTCCTTAAATCCCAATGGCCTGCTGCAGATAACTTAGAAAATAATTTAGAAGAACCAGACAGGGCCCTTATCTTCTGCAGGCCCTCTGCAGGGCCAAGTTTAAATTCTAGAACACCAGTCTTATTTCCCTCCTATAGTATGGCTGCCAGGAGACTTCTTCTATCCCAACTGTGTAAAAAGAAATTCACTAGAAAAAAATAAAGTCAGACTTAGAAAAGCTTCCTACCAGTAAGAAGAAGCTAATGCAGTTCTGCTGGACAGGGGAGGCCACAAATGGCATCTTAAAGTGAGTCTGGTCTTACAGGCGTTGGGAGAACATATTTCTTGTTTTTGGTCCAGGTTTACCTTTAGTTCGTTTCCTTCACCTTGCTTAGCCTTACCCAGACATCTCATAAACATTCGAATCCTAGTCTTGCTGTGTTTGAGCTGTCTGGGTTTGCTGAGTATCGCCTCGGCATTCTGGAGTTCTCCTCTGCACAGCCTCTCTCACAAAGCCAGTGGGAGGGCTGAGTGAGGGGATGTTCTTAGGGAAGTCTCTTTATGTAATAAGCTCTCTGTGGAGTATCCACAAACAGACTCACAGTAAAACTCACGGTAAAACTCACCCTCCACATTCTTTCCCATTCCACAAAGAGTAACTGACTTGCTTGGTTTTGTCTGATACTTTAGTCCCTTAAGTAATCTTTCTGCATTTTTTTCCTCTGCCCTTTCCATAAAGGATGAACTGTACCATCAGCAGCAAAGACCAGGTCCTGATTTTTGCATTGAAGATAACAATACTGTACATTGATTAAATTGTATCTACAGATGATGATTACTACATGATGTCCAAATATGACACTACTTCTAAATTTATCATGACTGTAATTCTTATAAATATCTACATATTCATTTACCTGCAGGCACACATGAGCTCTAACTGCCTCCTCACAATGCCACCTGAGGTTTTATGTTTATTTATGTCAGTCACTCACTCGTTCTGTTTTTAGAGAGACCTTTCTTCTTCCTTCCCTGTTAGGGTGGGGCACTGCATTGTTGTAAAATAAAAACGTACTAGAAAGAAACATTAGAAATCAGTTCCTAGAAACTGGGCCTAAGCACTAATGCTATATGTTAAAAACGCAAGCCCCACTCTCATCCCTAGGGCCACTGCCCAGCCATAGCAGGAGCCTGACAGCGTCTGTCTGCGGGCTGTAGTAGAGGGATACACACTGTACGCCTGCTCTCAGGGAAGGAAATCTGTTCTTCCCCATCAGGTATTTACTGAGCCTGGGTGTCAGTCAGAGTGGCAGTCACTGTGAATTAGCGTGTACAGCTTCAGTTCATGCCAGGAGCAAGGAGACAGCCGAGCATCTCAGGCTGTCTGTGTCTGGAAGCCATGTTGAAACACAGCGGGCCCCCTACCCCTTTGCACAATAAATACATTTAGAAAATTGTAAAAAGAAAACCCAATAATTACCACCCCCCAAAAAATTAAAAAAAGAAATGGCTATAATTTCCATATTAGTAGTTAATGCTGTAGGTTGAAACGTTATCCTTGAGCTGGGCCTGGTCTCTGAACTGATTTTTCCATGTCCGTCTCTGCCCTCATCTACTGCACACACTATCACCATCGAACATTTAATTTGTAGATGCAAGATTACAACGGTCATTCCCCCTCGGGAACTGCACAGGCACCCGCCAACACTGTAGACACAGACTTACCCTTTCCTTTTCTACATTTACAAATCTACAAGCAAAGTTACATAAAGAGTTCTGACGCAACTAGGAATATCTGTTTTATAAGAGATACGACTCCTCTGCTTACATATAAAATATAAATCAATCATTTCCCCACTGTATTGGTGAGCATTAGGACCTACTCTGTACAAGAGCTCTGGGCAGAGTGACTGCTACAGTGTTCATGATATCGTGAACGGGACCGGAAAGGCTCCCATTCAGAACTGATACTAGTAATTTTACTAATGCTTAAAAAATAGTTTTGCCCACTTCTAATTACATTCCAAAACACTAGCGACTACCAGACTCTTTTGAAAACTACGAGAATTTCCTATGAATTCAATCAATATGCAAGTAAAAATTTAAAAATAAACCTGTTGACAAGTGACTCTCATTGTGTCTTGTTTTTTCCCCCACAGCTGGCATAACACTTGTACACAGTTTCTGTCAGTATCGTGTATGGGGAGACTTCTTAATCAAGTCTCTGAGTACACTGACCGTGGGTGAGTGGGTATTGCTAATTCTCCCCAATTCCAGCAGATGAGACATTTAGCAAACACCCGTTCCTTCACACTCGACATCACTAAATGGGGGCCTCTCTCTCATCAGGTTAATTTCACCCACCCTCTTTTACTAAGTAGGTTAAAAATGCCCATTCATACACAGGGAAAATGATTCTCTCAACCAAATGTAAACAAACAAAACCAACCAACTCGCAAACAAACTTAAGTCCTAAACAGACTACTGCTTCAGACAATGCGTTTCAGAAAGAGAAGCTCGGGTTCGCTGGACAGGTGAAGACGTACGCTACTAGGCTTTTAACGTATCTGACTAAATTATTTTCTCTTTCTCAAAGGCTGTCTGGCACCTGTGCTGGCAGAGGCACATCAGACTGAATTTCTGCAATGGGCAATGACTGATAGGGCTGCGTCTGGGCAGAGACACGTACAGCCTTGTCACTTAGGACTTAGCTCTATGCAGGGGTAAGGTAAGGGGCCTTCTAAACCCACCAAACCTCTTTGGGTCTTGGTTGAAGCCCTTGGTTATAAAAAAGGAGAAGTAAAAATAAATGCCTTGGTAAAAGGAGACTCCATGAAACCTCCTGGAGGAGTAGCTAGCTCAATGCTAACTATATTATGAACGGGACCCAGACGTTTCTGAACACATGCACGAACCAACTGTTTATTTCTCACCTCCTGTCTTGAAGTCAAAGGATGAGGCAGCTGTTTGGCCAGTTGTAAAGGCAGAGGCGGTGACAACTGAAGAGATCTTCATGACTTTTGCAAAGCAGAAGGTTAAGTATTTCAGAGATCCGTTTCTGGTTACCCCCATTTCTTTTGAACACTAATGACTATTAAATAAACTAAACTGTGAATGCATATTAAGCTCTGTTGGGATATCTTACTTGCCATTCTTGTTTTAAGCACAACCAATCATAAATGTCCTATAAAAATCAGGGGTTCCTGAGTCCCACTGTTGTGGCAAAGCTGCCCAAGGATCTGTCTGCTCCCCACCGCAGACTAATGGAGCCTCAGCACCAGACGCTGCTCTTAACTGCAGAGGAAGCTCACTGGTGGTGCCTCATCCTGGCTTTGAACTCTGCCTTCCCAGTGCTCCTGGCTGCACCCACCTCTGCTCAGTGCCTGTGCCTCGTGAGTAAACGGTTTCTCAGAGACTTCCTTACGGGGCAGATGGGCAGCTAATCTGTCCCTCTTCCTTCATTCCTCTGACTCCAGCCCACCTCAGGCAGGAGGCACCTCTCAGAAACTCGGGGTTTATGTTCACTTCATTTCCATTCCCCTGTCAATGTCTTAGCCTTTTCTGGAATCTGTTCTAGTCTGGGCTCTCAACACACTATCCTTCCCTAAGCTGTGGGTCGTAGGGTACTGTCAGAAATCTACCCTGACTTCCTCTCTGAGGGACTTCAAAGCACTGAAGCTTTTGTTTTTGTAACAGCCTCTCAAAATGTTTTCTAACATGTTGGAAGCTTTGTCTTGTGCTTTTTTTTTACCATTGGATTCCCCCTCACCCCCAAGACCTAACAAATGCTTTGGAAGTGCCCCCACCAGGCCTATTTCTGTTACCGGTGTGTATTGCTTTATTAGTGATGGCTATTTGCATACATTACTCCAATTCTGCCATAAGAACTCTGAGTTCCTGCATCTTTCCACATTTTCCTTGCATAACGATGCAAAGCAAGAGCTGTAACACATGCTTTTAGCTTCTGTGCCCTGAAGCCTGAGACAGGGGATGACCATCCTAGGGGAGCCTGGGCTATAGAGTGAGTCTCTGTCTCAACAACAACAGTAACAGCAGCAGCAGCAGCAGCAGCAGCAGCAGCAGCAGCAGCAACAACAACAACAACAATAACAACAATAACAACAACAACCAGCGATCTCCAGCCATTAACCTCACTGCTGCCTTTGGGCTTGTATCATCTGTTGCTTTGCTAAAACTGTTCTTGTCTGTTGAACCATGATTCATCACTGCAAACCTATATTAAGGAAGATATATCATCCAAGACCTGCCTGGCTCTCGTTCTTCCAAAACAGACTTACAAATCTTCCTCAGTGAGAAAGACTACATTTCAAAGGCAGTGCAAACTGAAGGAGGAAGAAGAAGACACTTATATATATAAGTGTCCTAAGAATGTCCTAAGACTCAACAGATAACTCAGTAAATAATTAATAGAATAACAAAAGAGTTGCTATTTCAGTATTTAATTAGAGCAGGCTTTTAAAAATAGGGATTTATACTGCATTGCTTTATTTTATCCAGTAATCTAGCTATTCAGCAAAATAAATTTAGTAAAATTGACTTTTGAAAAGTACAATGCAAAGTCCTCTTGGCCTCCATCTGACATTGAACTGAGCCATGACACTGTATGTTTACATGAAAGAAAGCCCATTTTGGTTCCCGCTAGAATTTCAAATATAATGGAGAGGAATACTAATTCATAATGCTTAGATTCCTGATTGATTATAATAAAACATAGGAAGGCAAACATATTAATATAATATGAAGAAAAATAGTCCAATGAATGATGCCTATTAATAGCATTCATGCATACTGTAGTGGATGAATAAGAATGGCTTCCATAGTCTTAATATTTAAATGTTTGGTCACTATGGAGTGGTTCTACTTGAGGGGGTATTAGGAGGTGTGTCCTTGTTGGAGGAAGTGTTTCACTGGGAGTGGACTTTGGGGTTTCAAAGTGTAAGCTACCCCCCGTGTCTTTCAGCTGACTGTGGATTTAGATGTAGAATTCTTAGCTAATTCTGCTTGTGTGCCTCCATGCTCCCTGACATGACAATAATAGACTAAACTGTTGTAACTGTAAGCCAGTCCCAATTAAATGCTTTCTTTTATAAAATTTGTTGCGGTCACTGTGTCTCTTCACAGAAATAGAAAACTTGACTAAGACAGAAATTGGTACTGGGAAGTGGAATATTGTTTTGACAGGCCTGACCATGTTACTTGGCAGAATGGGGACTTTTGGAATGTTGGATGACAAAAGTAGCCAAATGCTCTAAGCAGAGCTTAATGGGCCATCCTAGTAGGGCTGTGACACTGGTGCTCTCACTGGTGCTGAGAGTAATGTAGATTATGAAGGCCTGGATCAAGAGGTTTCAGAACAGAATATTAGTAAGTGGCCTCAAGACTTGTTCTTGTGAAATTTTGGTGGAGAACATTGCTGTCTTTTATCTTATTTAAAAAATGCTTAAGTTGAAGAATTTTCAATCAGTGTCATTGGCAGTGGAGATTTCAAGACAGCCTAGTATTGACTCTGTTATATGGTTATTAGTGGTCACTCTTAAGGCAGATCTATAATGAACAAAGCAAGCTGAGCAAGGGGAAATACAAAATGTACAATTTAAGAAGAAAAGGAGCACCAGGAAGTATAACAGAGCTACACACTATGCTCAAAGACATATAAAATTTAAAGAAAAGCCTAATGCTAAAAGAAGTGAAGAGAGTGGTGACTTCAGGACAGAATCCCACCCAGCTATGCTTCTAACTTGTGAAAAGGAATTGAAGAAAAGCTCAAGCAGTGGAGGAAACCATCGGCAACAGAAACCTGGTGAAAATGTAATTGAATAAGGGAGCCATGTTCCAGTCCCAGTAAACAGCAGACCTTGGCAGCTTCGGCCACATAGTTCGTGCTTTAGAGTCAAGGATACAAGAAAGGGGCTATAGAATCTTCCTCCACTACTAAGGAGAGCTGCTAATACCAGGAGTGCTTCAGGAGTATCCCTGTATGGATATCTAGAGAGGTCATTTTGTGAAGCTTTGAAGGTGAAGCCTTGATTGTCTTGGAGATACTAAGAAGTTAGAGATTTCAGAGTTTTGGGATACCTGCCTAGGAAAGCTGCTAACAGGGTGTGAAAACAGCCCAAGAGAGAGAAGTGTGCTACAGAAGAGTCTTAAGTAAAATCAAAAGGAAGGTGAGAATTTGCAAGTCAAATTTTGATGCTAAGTCATGTACACATACACACATACATGTACACATATGCACACATGCCAGGATCAATAAGAAAAACAATAAGATAAAAAGAATAATAGTTTTTACCCTTATGTGAAAATACAGGTAACCTGTGATCATAGGTAACAGGCTATCTCCTGAAGATCAGACTATTCTAATGTGTCTTTTATTCAATATTAAGCCAGAACCATAGAATGTTGGAAAGTGTTACTGAATCTGTTTCCCAGCAGGAATTATAGACTTGGGTAAGGTAAGGCACTAATAGTGGTTACTAAATAATAAAACTTGCTAGTATGGGTTTACAAGGCAACTAGTTGAAAAGCAGTATCATCATCAGACATTGGTTAAAAAAAGCAAGAATATAGAGAGACAAAATGAACTGAACTCTGGAACCATTCTGGAAACATTTAATCAATTTTTTTTATCACCACACAATTTATGACTATAATCTACTGTAAATCAGACCAAGGTCCACATCAGTTTTGCACAGTGAAAACAAGAAATGATTAGAATTCCTATGCAAAAATCTGTTTATGTTTGATTGTCTTGACGTTTTGGAGATCTTCATTGGCATACTGTGGAGAAGAATAAAGAGGCTCATGGGTTTCAAAGAAGGTACTGATAACAGAGCCATGGTGGATGGTATCGGTGATGAGTGAGTATCAGAGTGTCTTGACTACAGTTGCAAAGAATGTCTGAGTTTGCCACATTCTCCGGGTCAGATCTGAAGTAGACATCCTCCTAGGAAATGAAGAACTCTCACCTTCCTAAGACAGGGTGACCCAATGTTGAGATACATAAAAGACGCTGTGAGGTGGTATCTGAGAAAGAGAGCAATGGCTGAAGTATACTGCCAGCTCCGTGACTGACTTTTTGTTTGCGTTCCCAAACTTCTAGCATTTCTTGGACTAGAATCAAAAGGTGGGGCTGAGGAAAGAAAGTCAGTGGCTAGAAGCATTTGTTGCTTCTGTACAAGACTCAGTTTCAGTTCCTACCAGCTAATTGAAACCATCCACAGTTCCAGTTCCTAGGGATGTCCTCTTTCGGCCTCCACGGACATCACATATACATATGCACAGGGTACATGTAAATACATGCAGGATAAATAATCATACACATAAAAACATTTTAAAAGGTAAGAATAAAAATTTGGGAAAACAAAGGCAGCTGTTTCAAATTTCGACAAAGCACTAAGGCATTTTATTTTTAATTGCATACTCTCCTTAAATAAGGATTTTTCCCTCAAAATCAACTGCTAAGAGAGAAAAGTGTTAGAAGTGATTTTAATCAGTTTATTATTCCATGCATGAGCTCAGAACCTCATCTCTGTTACAAAATGATTGTTGCTACCCAATATCCTGAGAGAGTTTTAATATTAGTTCAATTAAATGGTGCATTCCCTAGCTGGATCATTAGGGTGTTTCTGGTTTAATGATCTTCATCCTTTAGTATTCCATTTTCAAGGGTGAATCTTGATAAAGCCCTAGTGTTTCTAGATAGGTTTCTGGGTGCCTATTGCTGTTGTGTCATGAGTGCCTGATGCGAGCATCTTTCTATGGCCCTCAGGGCTTAAATAGACTGTCAGGTAGTCAAAGAAAGGTCATTAGTTTCACTAAAGGAGAGAAGAGGGCAGAACAAAGGAGCTATGGCATTTCACTAAGTCTCATAAACTATCTCCCAGTCATTGTCTTCCTCCCTTACAATCAAATAGTATAATATTTTCCATCTAAGAATGTGTGAGAGTAATTAGAAAACATATCTATAAAGAATATGGAGTGATTCTTGGAGAAGTAAAGACTTAATTCACAGACGCTATGTTATTTTAAAAATCAAAGCATGATTAGAATTTTGTCCCATCCATCTTCCTTGATCAGATCCTAGGACATGTAACCCTCATGGAATTAGGCATCCCACTCTGAACATGTCCAAAGTACACTGCCCTCACACTCACCAACACAAATACACTTCACACTGTTTTGTCTCTTGGGGGCTGCTAGATTGCTCCCAACTCACACCCAGAGCCAGGCAGACACCCCTCTACAAAGCCTTAAGGTATTGATGATAATCCCTGGTGGATATGTTGAGTGCCTTCCTCCTTCCCTACCTGTGTCTTGTCTTGTTACCCAAGGCTGTTTATTTCCTTCTGCCTCATCTGCAGACTGGCACCTTGTTCCCTAGCAACAATAAAGTCTAATCTGGTCTAATTTCCTGAAGAGAATGGATCTCCTGCCTTTGCCCAGACCATCCTCATACTCTTGGGCCTTCCCTGCTGTGTCAGTTGGAGAAACCCCTGCTCACCTCGGAAGGATTAGATTGAGAGCTCACTGCTGGGGGAGCTGCATCTTCCACACAGGATCCATAAACTTGATTAAAAAAACCTCTATTTTATTAATCTTTTATTAAAATTAAGCATTTCCTTCAATTATGAATGTAGGTAATAAACTGTCATCAGGCACAGTAATCTAATATCATCTTGTCCCATTACCCATTACAGCAAATATAAAAATCTCTGAATACCACTGACGTTCACTAAGATGTTAGAACTATGAGGCTGGGCTGCAGCTACCTCTGACTTTTCATATGTTAAAAACGAGGTATGAATGTCGTTCATATATAGCAAGTTCATTCCAAGGAGGATTTTGAGCTGGTTGGAGCAGCACAGGCCTATAATCCAGAGGCTTAAGTAACTCCTAGTTTGGGGCCAGTCTAGACATCTTAGCAAGAATTTACCTTGAAATAAAATTAGGAAAAAAAAAGAAGGGAGAGAGGAAGGGAGAGAGGGAATGAGAGAGGGAGAGAGAGAAGGAGGGAGGGAGGGAGGGAGGGAGGGAGGGAGGTGAATAGAAGTCGCTCAGCGGCAGAGAACTTGCCTAGCATGTATAAGTCAGGTTTAATCCCTCACATTGTGGAAAATACGCTTGACATCAGATTTTAATGTGTTGGGTCTCTTTGTGATCCTGTAGGGTTTTTTTACTTCCTGAAAACACTAGTCCATAAAGAGGTGTGCAGCAGTGACACCTCCTGTGAGGTGTGCTTCGAGGGCTTGGGAAGCAGGTGCTATGCCAAGCCAGACTCACCACCAGTCTGCACCACGAGTTCTGCATTTGTTCCGGTAAAGGCAAGGCTTTGCTTTTTAGTACCCTTGACCTACTGCAGCTCTCAAAAAAAAATTTTTTTTAATGAAAATGAGAATTTGACTGGAGAGATGGCTCAGAGGCCAAGAGCACTGGCTGCTCTTTCAGAGGTCCTGAGTTCAGTTCCCATCAACCACATGGTGGCTCGCAGCCATCTGTAATGGGATCTGGTGCTCTCTTCTGGCCTGCAGGCATACATACAGGCAGAATACTGTATACAGAATAAATAAATAAATCTTTTAAAAAATGAGAACCCTAAATGCACATAGAATGCACTACATTTTAATTAATCTTGCAGTTTATTTACTGACATAGACTTGTCCTTTGGTTAGGGTCATTCACTTCCCCCCATTAAATCCATTTATTCAAACTGCAAGCCTGATCAGCCATAGTGGTCAAAGTTAGTTCCACTGAAGAGACATTTTAATTGGGTTACTATGATTGTATTTTTTTTAAAAAAACCAACAGTTTGGAGCAAAGCAGCAGGCATTTCCCGAGCGCCACACCGAGAACACAGGAGGGCGTCTGTGTAATCTACCGGGGTAGAGTGAGCAATACGTAACAGCCAGACGCTTAGCTGTTGATTGGTAGATATTTTATCATTTGGTCAATATGACTTACAAGACGGTGATTTTCATTTTGTTAAAACTTAGAAAAAGTTTTAAATCTTACCAGGGCTCTTATTCAGCATTATTATCTAGTGGCATTTCCTCAAAGGTTGTGTTCTCGTCACGAACACTTCTGCAGAGTATATACCCTCTGTTCACAGATAATAGAATGGGGTATTATTTAAATGTTAACAGAATTCTAAGTTGGCCTTTTTTATGGGTTCCCTGCAATGACCAAACTTCTAGAACAAGAATATGAGCGTTAGTGCGTCCACTCCAGGCCCAGGGCTGCTCTCTCAGCCTACTGTCTATGGATAAGCTATGGAGAAGCTAGTCCCAGCTACTATGCCAGTCCTATGCCTGGCTGCTTCCCACCACAGTGACCACGGACTGACCCTCTGAAACTTTACTAAGTTGCCTCGACCAAGGTGTCTCTTCACATTACTAGAACAGTAAATAAGATATCTGGGTTATCTGAGAGATAATTTTTGTCTGTTTTTTTTTTTTTTTACCTTCTTGTTGACCTTTGAAACTAATTGGCCTGCTAGTGCCCAGTCTAGAGCTTAATGCTGGCCTGCTAGTGCCTGGCCTAGAGCTTAATGCTGGCCTGCTAGTGCCCGGTCTAGAGCTGGAGAATGGGAAGAGTCTCAGACTCCTATCACTGAAAATGTTTCTAAGAGGTGGATGCTCTGGCCAGTTTTCCTGTCAACGTGATACAAGCTACAATCATCTGGGTTGAGGGACTCTTAACTGAGAAAATGTCTCTACCACACTGACTGTAGGCAAGGCTGTGGGGCATTTTCTTGATTCAGGATTGATATGAGAGGGCACAGTCTACTGTGTGTGATGTCAACCCTGGATTGGTGGTCCTGGATTCTATACTGAGTCCGACTGAGTGAGCTGAGTAGTAGGCAGGGTTCAGCCATGGCCTCTTCTCCTCTTCCTGCCTCCAGGTTCCTGCACAGATTCTGATGCTGACACCCCCAGTGAACTGCGATGTGCAGGTATAAGCTAAACAGACCCCTTCTTCTCCAGATTGTTTTGGTTATGTTATTTAGAACAGCAACAGAAAAGCAAACGAATACATCAGTCTAGAGTGACGTCGCAGAGACACATGCTAAGCCCAACGGTCATTTTGTCATGTGCTTGTTCCCTTGTGTCACCCAACCGTCTATTCGGTCTTGTTATTTCCTTTCATCCTATACCCCTAATCTATGCCCACTGTCACCAAGATAATTCTTGTTGCCTAGGCTACCCACGTCCCTTGATCCCTTTGCTCTTCTCTCATTATTTCCGTTCTCCAGCTCTAGTAATATCTTAAATATGCAAACCTGATTATGTCTTTTTCTTCTTATCAACCTTGAAGTCCTCTCACAGTCCAGGGACTCTCATGGCTTATGTGGACTAGGCATGTTAGGATCAGCTATCATCCAATTCATTTATGTGTGTGTGTGTGTGTGTGTGTGTGTGTGTGTGTGTGTGTGTGTGTGTGCGTGTGCATGCCTGCTTGTGTTTTTCATCTGTTCTTCAAGATCAGGTTCCTTGAAGAACACATATTTTCTTTTGTCTTGAGACAGGGTCTCACTGTGTAGCCTTGAATGGCCTGGAACTCACTACACAGACGATGCAGGCATCGATTCTCAGGCATTTGCTTGCCTCTGTCTCTTGAGTGCTGGGATGTCACCATGCCCAGCTTCCTCATGCGTCTTTGTGACCTGTATAGAAGACATAATAGGTTCTTCTGGGAGTTCACTGCTCTTACTCTTTGCGCATTTGTTCTTTGGATTCCTCCTTTTATATTCCTGGCTTATCAAGAAGCACTTGTTTTTAATGAGAGCCTATTATAGAGCCAAGACTGGCAATGATCTTAGATTTCTGATCCTCCTGCTTCCTCCTTCTAAGTACACAGATTATAGGTCCATATCACTATGTCTGGCTCCAGAAAGAGCTTCCTGGCTATAGGAAACAAACGAGGGTTGAAATAGAATCTTAGTGCTGTGAGGGCAATTAAAGTTCTTGACAAACTTCAAGTCATCAAAATAAAAGAAGTCATGGAGAACTCAAAGGGAGATTTATGACTCGATGGAGTCATAAAGTCATGCCCAGTTGCTAAGCATGAGCAGAAACGATGAACTCATTATTGCTCAGGTGTTAATATGAGGGACAGTAACAGAGTAGGAGTTTTGCACATTCCAATGTTACATAAACATTATGATTAAATCTGATAGTATCATAGTGCTACATCAATGATGTAAGACTATCAAACATGGCTAAACTGGGGAAGGAGCGAGTGTAGGAAGTCTAGAATTACTTGACATGGCTTCTGAGAGGAACGGAGAATGGAAGGAATACTGCTTTCCTGAACTTGCGTCACTGCCACAGAGGGTTGAGCGGATGAAATCAGTTTATACTCTAGATGTCTTAGAGCTCCATTTAAAGAAGAAAGCACAGAGTGACATCACTGGACACAAGGAGCCATGCTGGGAAGCTTTGTATTCTTGCCTTGATGGTGTTAGACATATGGACAGGGGTGAAAGATACTTAACATAAAAAACCTTGGAAGCCTAATGGGTGCGTTCGCACCCTCTGCCCCTCTCTCCTATGCCTTCAGAACCTCCAGTGATGAGTCTAGGTCATTGTTCCAACGGAGAAACAGTGAAGAGAAAAGTGCAGCGGGCTGGAGGTGTAGTCCTCCAGTGAATTTTGATCGTCACAGGACATGAAGTGTAGTCAGGAATGTGCTGACCAGGAAATGAGCCAGCTCTCAGCGGTTTGGTAAAATTATCCATGTCTCTAGGTTGTCTTCATTGACACATTGCCCTCCCTGGTCTAAGGCAAGAAGACAGAGCCTGAAGGTACCAGACAAAAAAAACCAATGTCTGCAAGGAGTGCTGTGCTAAAGCACCCCACATGGGAAGCCCACAGGAGAGGTCTAAAGAATACGCAGCCAGCTAGAGGGCTCTGGGAAGGTTTAAGTTAGGTTACATTAAGTGCTTTGCCTACCCTGAGTATTTGTGACTCGATGCTGGGAATAGAACTTGAAGGATGGGAAGGTACTATTTGATGAGCGAAATAACAAGGGTAGTCAAGGACTCAGTAAAGATCTTAGCTGCAAATCACGTATTACCCTATCCATATCTTTGATGCTTACTGCCTCACTTGACTCCCAAGCCTCGGCGATCACATACCTGCATCCCCCAAATGCCCATACAACATTCTGCTACAGCCCAATCTGCCCACACCAGCTTATCACCCTGTCTCAATCAGTTACCTTCTTTCCTATGCAAAGTACCTTCTACCTGGCTCCTCATGCAGACACTTCAAATTCTCTGAAGACGCCTTTCTCTTGAGCTTGGTCACTTCTTTTTGATGACTATTGAATTTTCTTTTGAGTATGTCAAGAGTCAATCCCCTTTTCTAAATCTCCAGTGTTAGTGGCACAGTTCAGATACCTAGCATCTCAATCACAGACATCTGTAACCGCTGCCTTCTTATACGGATGCATGAAGTTTGGGAACCCACGCATCCAGAGAGAGATACCGCATGGAAATTCTGGGCAAGGCTCTCCTCTGCTTAGAATCTCTCCATGCATGCATGTTCTTGCTCTCCAGCCAAAGAGCGCAAAGCCCTTTTATGGCCTCCTCATCTTAGTCTGCTGTTTTCTCGTTGGCTCACAGTTAGTCTTCTCTTCTTCCTCCATTCCTATCTTAGTCAGGGTTTCTATTCCTACACCAAGCATCATGACTAAGAAGCAAGTTGGGGAGGAAAGGGTTTATTCAGCTCATACTTCCACATTGCTGCTCATGACTGAAGAAAGTCAGGACTGGAACTCAAGCAGGTCAGGAAGCTGGAGCTGATGCAGAGGCCATGGAGGGACGTTACTTACTGACTTGCTTGCCCTGGCTTGCTCAGCTTGCTTTCTTATAGAACCCAGGACCACCAGCCCAGGGATGACACCACCCACAATGGGTCCTCCCATCCTTGATCACTCATTGAGAAAATGCCTCCCAGCTGGATCTCATGGAGGCATTTCCTCGAGGGAGGCTCCTTTCTCTGTGATGCCTCCAGCTTAAATCAAGTTGACACACAAAACCTGCTACTACAAGCCTTACTCATAGAAAATATGTGCGCGCAATACATATATGTATTTGCCATTCTTGATATATATGTTGCCATTCTCACAAAACCAGCCAGTAGCTCCTGGGTACTTGCATGGTCATTGTGCCTACTCTATTCTTGATGGGCTTACTCCACTTAACTTTCCAGGGCTAAATTCACCACACACACACACAAAGCTAGTGTTCTCTAAGCTCTATCATTCCAATCTTCATTCTGTTATGGTTTTATTAATTATATCAGAAGACATAACAAGGAAAATTTATACATGCAAGTGCTGTTTTAGGCATTTTCTATATGTTATTTCATCTTCATTCCAACTCCCAAAGTCCTCACCCCATAGATATTCCATGGATACTTTCAAGTGCATCAAGACTATATAGAAGATAAAACCATAATTCATAGGTACTTTGAGATTCTATAACTGAATGCCTTGGGGAACAGTTGTGTCTACAGATCTTAGATGCCACCACAGGTATATTAAGGCTATGCCATAAATAATCAGAGAGACAGTGCTTGACAGAAACATTCCTTAGGACAGGTCTGAATTCTCAAAGCTGTCCAATCACTCTTTCAGTAAGTCACCTTTCTTAGGCCACCTCTCAGCCCATTCACTTTCACATAGCGTTCACACTGTTAGACTTAATGAGGCCCAAGGGAAACTTGGACACGGAGACATTTTGTTTTCTTTCACCTTCGCTTCCTCTTCCTGAGCCCCAGGAAGAGCAACCATGCTGGGAGAGCTTCCTGCTGTATTTGAAGTAAGAGGTGCTGGCCATGACTTTCAGTAAAGAATGTGTGTCTGGTGGACACCGGCAGTAGGCCCAGTCCAATAGCTGACAGAAGTTATTCACTTTGCCTACCACACAGATGCTACCAGCTAGTTAGCTAAACTATGTTTGCCATGTTGCCAATGAAGTATTGATCCCCAATCTTAGTTTTTAGAGGTAAATCACCAATGTGTCGTACACCTCACTTTTTCTTCAGTTCTTTACATTCTGTCTTGAAGATTATGGTTTTCATACAGATAGTTCCCGATCACTTTTTCTGTCACATTCCCTTCAGACACAAGCCTGCAACTCTTAAATCTCCTATTCATTTATATTTTAGAAATTCTAAAGGCAAATAAAAGTGACCGCCCTTGCATGAAGAAGAGTGAACCTAATAAAATCTCACCTGTATTCTGTGCAGGTGGCATTTTGACCCGAGGGAGCCGTTGGTCTGAAAGTGACCCGTGGTGAGACCTGAGCTGAGAGCAGAAATCCCAAGGCAAGAATTGTAAGTGCTACTGTGGTACCTAAAAAAAAGACCAACAACAATGATATGCTTTTTACTGACGAGCAATGACAGAGTTATTTCAACACAGACTCGGTTTGACACCGTAGCTCTGAATAAAACTCCTTGATTTATCTTCCCTAGATTTAAAAATTCTTTACTATGTAAACTTACGGTCAGAAGAACTCACTTACACACACCTATTGTGAGACTCAAAGAAGGCAGAATTTAAAGCCAATCCAGTTGTTAGCCAGAGTAAATTGGTAATGATTTCCTAAGAATGAAACAACAAGATGAAACCAAAGGAAAAATATCTAAGATGGATTATAAATGTCAAAATAAATCAATCAATGAAAAGAAATCAATCAATGAAAATAACCCTCGTTATCAAGTAATTAACACAATGGAAGCACAAAAGGGAGAGAGATGTATAGCAAATGTTCCTGTGAGAGCCAAGAAATTCTCCCAATGGCATTTGATCAGGTGAGATTCGAATTAGCAAAATAAGGCACAAGACTGACTATTTCTAAAGCAGTTGACAAGATACAGCCTATTAAGAAAGGAAACAGCTTTCTAAGGAACACATGCCACATGCCCTCATTCACCTTCCCCATAAGTACTTTGGGCTGAACATTAACTCTTCGTTTTAAGAAATAGGAATCATGATCACTTCTACCGCCGGAAAGACCAAATGTCACCAGATCTCACACCATAGGGCATCGTTCAATTCTCATGCTTGGAAGGCGGAGGCAAGAGGAGAACAAATCTATGCCATCCTGGGCTATGATGCAAGACCCTGTCTCAAAAAGTCATGCGCTAGGGATGCTTTCAGAGGTACAGCACCCGACTGCCACAGGGCCCTGCACACATCCAAATGTGCATACATGCATGTGCCTGCATACGCTCACACAGACACCAACTTTTAATCTCTGTTCCAAGCACAGAATTGTGACCCAGGACAGTATGCTTAGAGGATGGAGCTTAGGGATGGAATATAGGCGGTATTAAAGGGTTTTACTGAAATGACAAGCAAGCGATTTATGATACAATGAAAAATATCATTAAAGGAGTAGTAAACGAGGAGTCCTGGGAGAACATGTGGCAGGACAGCAGCAGCTGGGCTAGGGTGGTCTTGGTGGGTGCTGCCCAGCTTTGGCTCTGAGCAGAGCAAATGGCTTTCCCTGAGTTAATTTTGTCTTCTTTAAATGGGTCTTAGTGAAAACACATGTGGAATTTTTTTTAAATTTTACACGCTACTACTTAATTAAAAGATCGTTTGTAATGCAATGCGATGTATAAAAACATGAACTACTATAAAACTGTTAGACTGGGCAGAGAAACAGACTTTCAAACAAAGAAAAGGTCGAGTGTGTGTACTGAGGGGCAGGGTACGATTAAGGATGACCACATGTCTATGGTCAAACTGGACCTCAGTAGTTACAAAGCAGCTAGTAAAAAAATCCTGAGACTTTACGCTCCTCAAAAGGTTATCAAACTCTGAGTTGAGACACAAAAGAGACAGTTTTACATTTCAAACGTTTTCTTCCTTAAACAAAACAAAATACGATGTGACTTCTCTTGCTAATTTGTCAACTGAAAGTACACAAGTACATGGCTGTCTTCCTTGGTTACTTTGGTAGTTCACGGCTATGAATCAGAGTAAAGAGTTTCATCAGGAAACTTTGATACTTTAATGTGAGAAGGAAAGATGCTACTTTCCTTTATAAAGTTGCTAAAAAAAACTCCAATGTCCATAAAATTTATCACATGCTTAATAGAAATTTTCATATAGTCGTATTATCTTAGCTTTTGGACAGTAGGCCCAGCACATTTTTCAAATATCTAACATTTAAAATATATCTTCCAAATACAGACAGATTTCAGGAGATATTGCCTAGGATGATTGGCTTTCTCAATGATGCCTATTTTTGATCAAGATTCTCAAATTTCAATGCTCAATGTAATCATTTCTTGTGGGGGAATCTCGAAAGGCAACTGTGTCTGAAGCTTCTGCCTTTAAAAATCTTCCAACATGAAAAACTCAGGGACTGGGTCGTCCTGGACACAGTGACCTCTCAGCCGCTAGAGTTCATTCATCATCTGGGACATCCTGAACCACAATGCCTGGGTTCCCATATCATCTGGGGCACTCTGAACCCCAAAGGCTAGAACTCCTACATCATCTGGGCCACTCGAAACCGACAGCCACTGGAAGCCACATTGATTTCTATCTTAATCCAATTTTGAGGAAAGTAAATCTTGAAAAGCCAGTTAATTGCATGAGGAACATTTGTAGATCTTGGCTTCCACTTGGAGTGAATTCTGGGATATACCCTGACCTCAGAGTCAGTTGTACTTTCAGAAGATGGGGTCTGGGTGTCAGAGCTCCACTGGGGACTGTGCCACTCAGGAAAAGATCTTAGATCATAGTCAACTTCGCAGGGAGCATAGCTTCTTAAGTGATTCCGTTTATGGTATTAATTCGAAAATTATCTTGAGAAACACAACTTTAGCTTGCTTCATTCTGTTATACCATGAAACTACCTGAATCATCCATGTTGTTAGAACTTGTTAGCCTGCAACAGTACGATACTATACTGTAGCCTTTGTCCACAGATTCATTGTTGTCATGGGATACATGATGTTGTCAAGTTCATAATATAGGACTGACGCTTCGTTATGTTCTTTAGTTTTTTAAGAGAAATGTTGAGGGGTATTCAGAGACGACTGCTCAGACACTGGTCTAAGCCAATAGAAAGTCTTTAGTAGCGGGCCAGAGACTACACTGGATATTCATGATTCTAGTGTGCCCCGAGCCTTTCTCAGAGTAAGCTTTTAAATGCAAAAGCCATGTCTGAGTTGAGCGACACCACTTAACAAGAACAACTGAACTAACCAGAATTGGAGCCACAGAAGCCTAAAGCAAGTTAGTACATTTTGATTCTCTCCTAGAACTATGAATTTTGACGGATTAGGTCTTCGTTTTAGTTTTGGCAGGTGATGATGTCTAGGGGCTGACTTTTACAGCCTGATTGGTACTTCTATCATGGAGTCAGTAGTGCTAAGGTCTGGAACCCTGTTTGTTATTGTTTGTTTGTTTGTTTGTTTGTTTTAATTTCTCTTAACCAAGTACACTGGTACTTTTGGAATTTTGGTGACACTCTCCTAATAAAGACATTGTCTACGGAAAGTAAGATATGTTGGATAAATGTTATTTTGAAAATATTTGGTGTAATGTTACATTAATTGACTGGTAGAGAGTTTGTTTCACGAGTAAATTGCTCAGTGGAAGTGATTTTTCTTTTCCAGCCCCCAGCTCTCACAAACGTGCCTCAGTTCTACTAGGAAGATGCATGTGCTACAGAACTTACTGCTAGAGGCTGAGACAGGGTCGAGGAACCCACACTTTCAAATACACGGCCTTGCCCTTGCCGAGGGATATAGCCTATCTGAGACATTTTCATAAACTTTGCACTACAAAAAAAATTGTTTATATTTTCCTAAGACTTAACACCCATACCTTCTTCAGAAAGCACTGTTCATTGAAAGAAGAAATTGCTATAAATTGTTAAAAAAAACAGTTTCAACTATCTCAACAAGCCAGCAAAATACTAAAGTGTCTGAAGACTACAAAACATTCCTTACTTAAAACACAGAGTACATATTTTATATTTTTTGCATTAAATTTTTTTATCTAGGATTTAATTTTTTCAGTAATTTTAAAGAAATTATTATAAAACCTATCTAAGTTATTTGTGATGAGTTAATTGTTTTAACTTGATTGCATCTGGGATCACAGAGAGACACAGCTCTGGGGAGGTGCATAAAGGTATTCCTAGGTAGATTAGCCAAGGGAGGGATGCTACAGAGATAAATGGTCCAAGTAAAGAAGACTTTGGTTGGCCTGTCTTATCTCCTTGCTGGTGAGGGCGTCTACTCTGCTGATGTTGCTATTGCTGCTTCTCCGGCCTTCAACTGCAGACCAAAAATTAGGGGCTGTACGTCCACGCCTTCAGTGCCAGACTGAGGGAGCTAAATCATGCAGGCCCCTGGATTGAGAAGTTCTCAGCTTCTCCACGGTGAGGGAGCCATTGCTGGATTATCCAGTCCATATAGCAAAAAAATCAAATAAAATAGTCCCTTTATAATATACATCAGTTCTATAAATTCTATTCCTCTAGAGCCTATAAAATTGACATATATAGGCACAAATTCATTAACCCAATTCACTATTATATAGTATTATAGCATAATATAACATGATTAAGATTAATCTTTTTTTTATTATTTTGAGACAGGATCTTGATATGTAGTATGCACTGGCCTTATCTTACTGTGTGGCCAAGGCAGGCCTTACGTTCTTACAAAGATCCGATTCTCCTATTTTTGCCTACCGAATGCTATAATTATGGAGAGGTAGAATCCGGTCCATATTTGTTGTAAAAGTGAGAGAGAGAGAGAGAGAGAGAGAGAGAGAGAGAGAGAGAGAATGAATATATACAGGCGTAGTCAATCAATGGATTAGAGTGACTCATTAGTTTGTAATGATAGATTACCATTGGTAGAGCAGTCCTGAAAAATACATTCACAAGGTAGGCTAGAGATTGGATTGAGGCTCACGGCAACGCTAAGAGATGGTGTCAAGTGCTTTCTGTGCATGCTTGGGGACCCGTGTTCAATTGCCAGTGCCCTCAGATGTGACATCTTATGTCTAAAATCCTAAGACCCGTGAGTAGTGGAGACAGGAGTATCATTGGTGTTTCCTGTCAGCTACTCTAACCAATCCGTGAGCTCCAGGTTCAGTGGGAGACCCTGTTGGAGTGGGAGGCCCTTTCTCAGCATCAAGAAGAGACATACGTAGGTTCTCCTAGCGTGTATTATCTCGTTCTTGCATCTTTTCTCTAGGCTAAAGGCCTCTTCTTACTTCAGCAGGTTTAGAAGTGTCTGCTCTAAAACCTTCTCTTGTCCCTCATCCGTCTTCCCTTAATTTGGGACTCCTAGGTATCACCCTGAGCCCTAGGCGACCCTTTGCCTTTGCTGCAGTGCTAACAGTTGGAGTGAACGTCTGTCCACTGAAAACAGGGCTTCTCCCTATTGAGGTAAGATCGGGACTGGGAACATCCTGCTCGTTCCAGGACGCAAGGCTGGAACCCCTAGGAACCGATGTTGGAAATCAATGCATTTTCACTCCCCAAACTGCGGTAAGTGCTAAAGCGGTTTTGTGAGGTGAAATTTTAAGATACAATTTTGTTTAGGTAGATTTTAGTGAATGCTACTCTAGAATCGTTGTGTTTAAGTGTAAAACACACATTTTGCTCCAAATATAAAGTTGCTGTGGGAATACAGCCAAACGTGTTTGTACCTTTGGGGAAAAAATTGCTTGTAATTGTCTAACCATGTAAAGACAGCATCAAAGGTGGGTCCCTTTCCAGAGAAACAGGAGGTGAAACGAACAGCTTTTAACTCAAAAGGCATTTGTGTCTTTCCTTTGTTTACTATCCTATCAGCACACACTTGACCAATTAGATTTTGCCCTAGCATTTAGGTCCATTTAAACGTTTTTAACAAGTCTTCCCTTGCTTTGTGAAGGAAGATTCTAATATTTCTTCCATGCTATTCCAAATTCAAAACTACAGTGTTGCAAAATGAGATCATAAATGACAAGTTTTTCAAGCAAGGGCAGAGAACACTGGCAATGCTCTGCACCTTTGCTTCCAGGAGCAGCTCTCCAACTGTTGACAGAAACACACCCTCAGTAAATGTGTCCTCACTACGCCTTCGTATAGCACCCTTGTTTCCAGCCACTTTACCACAGAACTGGTTGAACAACCTTACCTTTTATTTACTTGATTTCTGTCAAGCATTCTAGATGTGTGGCACTCAGCTCAAAAAAAAAAAATCACACTCAGAATCTGCTGTTATCTTTTGAGAGAATCCCTGTCACCATTAGAAGGTATATGAAAGCAGGAGTCTCCATCCAGGCACCTACCTGCCAAACTGCCAAAGGTGAGCTTCCTGCGGCCCACCTTCTCCACGAGCCAGACTCCCACCAGTGTGAAAATGAAATTGGTGAACGCTGTAATGGAAGCCAGCCATATTGCAAGTCTGTCATCTTCCACGCCGGACATCTGCAGGATGGTTGCGCTGTAGTACCTGCGAGCAAAGAACAGACTGGTTGGTGTTGGTAGTCATTCAGGGAGGCTGTCAACCACACAGAAAGACGCAGCCACCCGGAAAAAAATAAATGGCTAATTCCACTAACAGCATTGTTACAAGAATTCATGTGAGCCCTTTACAGGATCACATGGAGGAACCATTCTTATAGCTATTCCAGAGAAAGAAGACTGAGTCCTTCCAAAATGAAATGTTCCACCCTTAACACAGTATCGGACAACAGGTTCACTACAGCCGTCAATGAGTAGCTGTAAAATGGTGGAGTGAAGGGACTGAGTATAATGGGGTCATGGTGGTGGTGGAGCATGTGAAGGATCTCTGCAGAGAAGCTGCAGGAGAAGGTCGTGTCAGGATGTACAGCTTTGTATGAGATGAGGCACTGACCTGTGCACACAAGAATGGTTTGGTGGTTTCTGGGAGGTTAAGTCTCCAGCATGAGCTATTTCTCTTATTTACTGGAATCCAACGAGACAACAATTTTCTCATGAATTACTTTTTTATTGGAAGAACTCAAACACCCAGAGCCCACTCTCAACCGTGGCCTTGCCTAGCTTTGTGACATTCTGAGTGAGACAGTGGGTGTTTGAGCAGTATGTGAAATCGAGCTGGTCATTTTCATAGCAAAAGGAAAAAACCCTGAAGCTTTTAGATATTTATCGATGCTTACATAATGTTTCAAAGGGGAAAACCTGCGTTAAACATGCATCTTTGATTCATTGATGACTTGTTTGCTAGTTTTTAAGCTAAAGAGGATGGCTCTTAGAGGAAATATTAACAGCATCACAGCTCATTCATCTTGACACTGTATCTTTTTCTTTGAAAAGAGCAATCCAAATTTACAAGTTACTGTGCAACATGGAGGATCTATTTTACTGAGCGCAGTAACAATTACATAAGATGAGCAGTTTGAAGAGTCTGAACGATGACAGCTGTTACAGAACCAGGGATCCCCAGTGGAGTCGCCCCTGTCATGAAAATGGTGAATGTTTTCAGAGGATAAAGCAACGAAAAATAAATCTGTGAACGTGATCCCTTCCATCTGGACAGCGCTTTTTCCAGAACGATTTTCAAGTGCCACCGCACACGTGAATGCAGAGGTCTGAACAACAAGGGCCTTTGTGTCATCTGCAGAAGAAAATGAACACTCGGTCTCACAAGGCAGAACTGTTCAGGAAAACGCAACTATGTAATGCGGAAATGCCGTGGTACCTGCTATGCTACTCCATGCCAGGGTCTTCCCAGTGTTCTAGCAGCCAGGACCAAGACACTGAATAGAATCATTCTCAAAAAAAGGAGCGATGGAAAGGAAACAAGGCTATTCTAATGTTTACTTAAAACTTGCAAAACTTTACAGAATGCAAAGGAAAGCAGTATTAAATTGTGTTTACTTAAAATAAAACGTTATATAGGTGTAAAACTTTGTTCTTACTAGAGCTTTAGGGGCAACATGTGATCAGACACTGCCCTGGTATTCAAAAACCTGAATTCTGTTTCCATCACTGAAGTATATTGTCCAGGGTAATATTTATTGGTCTTCATTTGCTGAACATTTACTTATGGATCGTATATCGCTGTCCTCAAGACACACTCGTTGGTATTAGAGAATAAAAATGGAAGCAAATCATTTTATTTACGGTGTGGAATGAGGAAAAAAAACCCAATTTCATTTAATGTGTAATGTGCCTCCATGAAATTTAATATTTGTTCTGCCATGAAGAATCGTAGTCATTTTCTAGCAGGCAATCCTGAATGGTGGTGAAGGTGAGGCAACTGACACACGAAGGATGGAGATGATCTATCCAAGAACCCTCTTATTTCCCGCGGGTTGAATGCATGGTGAATCTATGCAGAGGCTGCCCAGTCCCCCTACCTCCCTGCCTACAACGAGCAACCTTTGAGAGCAGTCGTGGTTGGACTCTGTTTCATAGGCAATGAAATAACCAAATGGAATTGGAAGAGAAACCTCAAAAGGACACCCGTTCTATGAGCAGACTGCTCTGGGGGACTTCTGGATAGGGTGACAGGCTAGGAACCGCCTTTGTCTGACTTGTTGAAACAGAAGTATCGAGAAAGAAAGAGACTCTATTTCAATCGAAGAAAAAGGGATGAACATCAGAAATCTGCAAGAGGAGCAGTGAGACAATGGTAGGATCAAACACAAGTTCCCAGAAGGAAGCCTTGCTGACCACAGCTCTGGCTATGTGCTATCACGGTGGGAGGTGGAACAGACTTCTCAGCTAAAGGTTACTGGCAATGTGGATCCTCCAAAATCTGTAACTCCCCCTCTTGATTTCAAAGGTACTGAAATGGCTAGAAGGCCAGATTAAGAGCTTGGAATTGACAAAAGGGACCAATGACCCTCAAGCCAGCCGGTAAGTGAGGAAATCGATCAGTACCCAGAGGTTGGTACCAGCAAGACACTAAAGGAGCAAAGTTGGAAGGAGGTTTGATCACAGGAGCAGAGAAAAGGGAAATGAAATGTTATGAGAGGAGCAGACGAGTAAAGGAGAGACAAGAAAGAGCCTGTCATGTCTGCCACATGGAACTAGAAAGTCGCTCACGTCAGGAGAGGAGATACTGTGAACAAAGGGTAATCTAGCCAACTCGGAAAACAATTTATAAGCTTACAGAAACATTAGCAGGCTTTCTTAGTTACAACTTCACTTCAAATGACCTCAGCTCACCAGTTAAATGTATGCAGGCTGGCTGGCTAATTAAAAAAAAAAAAAAAGGACTCAACTCTCCTCTGCAAGAAACCTAAGCCATAATTGAAGGTTTAATATATGTAAATGCTAGTGTGTTCATGAATTATGATGTGAGCCAACTTTAAAAAGGTTATTTTTCTACTTTCACTGGTGTGCTTTCATTGTGTACTATACTGGGTCCCCTCAGGACATTCTCATGCAAGGAAGCAGTGCCCTCTGGGTAAACGCTTTACGGGGCAACCTCTGACCTTTCTGCACCCTGCCCCATTAGTTCTTTTGGCTCTTCTGGGCCTTTCCAATTCCTTCCTGTCGCATATACACACGTGACTTATCATCTGTGAACCATAATGTGACATACGTATCCAGGAACACAACTGAAAGGGAACATGCACTATTTTGCCCCTAGACTGGCCTAATTTGTTTAATATGATCATCTGGAATTGCAGTCGCATTCCTGAAAAATCTACGTTTGTCCTATGTCCGTCAGTGTTTTATGTGACGGGTTCCCACTAAACTTACTACCCTCTGAACATTTTTATGCAATAGTTTGAATTTTCAAGGGACTAGGCCTTCATTTAAAACTTAAGACAAAGCCTAAGAAATCCCCACCCCCTTAGTTTAAGAACACAGGAACAGAAAACGCATTCTCATTTAGACTCCTGTACTCAGATAAAACTTTCGCCTCCTCCTCCTCCTCCTCCTCCTCCTCCTCCTCCTCCTCCTCCTCCTCCTCCTCCTCCTCCTCCTCCTCCCTCCTCCTCCTCCTCCTCCTCCCTCCTCCCTCTTCCCTCCTCCTCTTCTTCAAAAAAAAAAAAAGCATCGTCTTCTTCAGAAGCTCCCTGGCAACCCTCAGCCCTCTCGCAAGGCAAGCACCAACTCTTTCCCCAATGAAAGAGAAGCCTGAGCCCACAGAGACTCTTTCGGACCTCCTGGGTAGGACTCAAGAACAAAAGGGGTGGGGCTTGCGCATGCGCTGCTGTCTCAGCTGTGAGGTACGCCTTCCAAACTTGAATTTTAAATGACAGGCAAATAGCTCTAAAATTTACAGCAACTTTTAAGAAGCAGTGAAGGGCTGTGGACAAATTGTCACATATTTAACACAATTTGTATATTAAATCAACACGCACACAAAGCATGTCTTTTTTTTTTTTTTTTCCGAAGCTGGGGAACGAACCCAGGGCCTTGCGCTTGCTAGGCAAGCGCTCTACCACTGAGCTAAATCCCCAACCCCTACACAAAGCATGTCTTAAGAACGTTCAAAACTTCATCCTTTAGCCTCTTAAAGTTACTGCTTTTTCTTTTTTATTCTGTCAATTTTAAAGAGTAGACAGATATATAAATGACTTACTGGTTACTTAGATTTATTTACCACAGACTATCAAAATAATTGAGAATTGTTATAATTTAAGAAGATTAAAAGACTATCAGACAGAATACATATGTGGTGTGTGTGTGTGTGTGTCTGTGTGTGTGTGTGTGTGTGTGTGTGTGTGCGTGCGCACGCGCACTCAATGGCAATTAGTGAGAAATGATCCATGAATTTGAAGGGGAGTGGGGAGGGATATGTGGGTGGGCTTGGAGGGAGGAGAGAGAAGGGAGAAATGTGGTAATCATGTAATAATCTCAAAGATAAAATACAAGAAGGTAACAGCCAGGACACTTGTAGTCAATGAATCAAGAGACAAAGGAATACAGCTAAGCCTGTCACAGCAAGTGCAGAAAATGATAGCAATACCTTTCTTACAAAATTAGAAACAACGTCTTCTAGCCAACAACAACAACAACAAAAAAATCCCCTGTAAGAATATTGCTGTCATACATCAAAGGCACATGGGACATGCTCTTCCTGGCAGTGAGGGCTGCCTTAAGTAGTCCAAGTTTAACTGTGAGCATTTTGTCACAGATACGCTAACGTGGCACCACACTTGGTTGCCCCAGTATTACAAAACAGCTTCTACCAGTTAGTACTGGTGCTGGCCGGCTTCAACTGAATGGGCTGTGTTTGGGCTGAAATGTACTCTGGCCAATGAGAGGAGTAAATCAGAGAGTAGCTGATCAACTATCAGTCCTAGAAGATTCACATCCAAGTTTCATTCGGGAGGCTCTGTCATTAGCTCCTGAAACATCAGCCTGTGTTTACATGTCATGCATAAGAGGGTATGTACTGAAGACACGGTTAAAAATGGCGTGACGGCAATCTCAGCTTTTGGGAACACTGGACGAGAAAATAAGATGCTTTCTCAAACACAGTTAACCCTCTCCTCCAAACAAAGACATCAATAGCAGCAACAAGGGAAAGCACACACACACACACTCACACACACACATTCACACACACACACGGGGGGAAAGAGAGAGAGAGAGAGAGAGAGAGAGAGAGAGAGAGAGAGAGAGAAAGAGAGAGAGATTTTCTCTTAATTGAAAAATATTTTCCTGTTGAAATAAAGTAGGAAGGAATTTTATGAAAGTTAAATCAACAGCTTTAAGAAGAAAAACAGTTAATTGAGATATTAAAAGTTGTTTTAAAACCTTCAAGGACATTTTATGTATCTTTGCTATCTGTGCTAGAACACAGACGTATGACACAAAGGCAATGGTGAAAGTTATAAAATCGGAAATTAAGATTGTGCCTATTTCAGATCAGGCCTGAGTTCTGACCTAACACGCCAGTGAATTACATATCATGCTAACCTGTAATCGCGTCATAATCCAAAAATCATGTCGACCATTGAAACAAGTAATTAATAGCCATATTTAATACATCAAAAGAATTTTCAAAGTTTACATATTTTATTAGTCTTTAGGCTAAGCCAAGGAAAAATGTGACAGTGTCGAGGGTCTTCCACAGTTCCCCGATGTTCCCAACAGGAAGTCCTTCTGTCTTAGCAGATCCTATTGACCTTCCTTCTCTATAGACCCCAGGAAGAGCACACGCCTTCCTCACCAGCCTGATCCTCCTTTACATCTCACTGATGAGGCAGATGCTCTCTAATCTGACCTTCGGTCCCCCAATGTGCTAGAATAATCTATCCCCCTTTTCCATAAAGCATTCCTGCATTGGACGCTGGACACTGGACATTTGGGATGCCACTTGGGCTCACACCTGCCACCTGTCAAGCTGTGAGGCTATGCCTATGGGCGACGGCTCCAAACCCATTGGTATGGTTCTGTAATAACATAGTTTAACTCAATAAAATACGAACACTAAACATGAGTCGTACTAAGAACAGACCCTGATTTTTTGGACGGGCAAGGGGTACGGAGGCAAGACAATGCTGTGGGACATCGTAACAGTTCAGAGGTAAACAAGGAGAAGCAGGGAGATTCCTTGCCCTGGCTCTCTTCTCAGGTTTGTTTCAGTCCTTGCTCACTTGGAAAGAAACTAAAGCCTGAAATTCACATACAACACGGGTGTGATTTGCTCAATAAAACCAACAGGGTTGTTAAAACTGTGGGCACGCTATTAAAGGGTGATGGGAGATAAAACGACCAGAACATGATTATGGGGGTGTGCATGTAACTGTCCCATGATATGATTGTTGCATGTCCATGTAACTGTCCCACCAAAAGGTTACAGTGTATCCATGTAACTGTCCATAAGGTTACAGTGTATCCATGTAACTGTCCATAAGGTTACAGTGTATTCATGTAACTGTTCCAGTAAAGTGGAATCCGTGGGTCCTAATTATGTAAGGTTAGAGAGCATGCCTTTTCCCTATCAAGTTTCAATTCCCCACATTGTTTAACAACATACCAGATGTGAATTCTTTCAGATCACTGGGATCCAGAGGCTATGCTGATTTCCTTCACTTCTTATATTCCTCAGAGCCTGAGGTGATGGAGCATAAAGTAAGAGGAAGGACACCATCTTCATTCCTTCCCCACTCTACTCTCTGTTTACCTTCTGACCACTAATTATCCCATGGAGATTTGTGACCTCACAGATTTCTTTCCATTCTTTGATCCTCAGAGAGTATAGGTGGTGGGACACACACACACACACACACACACACACACACACACACACACACACACACACACACACACACAAGCTAATTATTAGACTTCCTCAAGTCAGAGCCACCCGCTCAGATCAGCACCCGAATCTCCAGCCACACAGCTCTTTACTCTTGAAACTCCTCCATAAACCTCTCCTTGCAGTTGCCATCATCAGTGACTCCTGCTGAGTCACCATATGTTATCAATTACGGTGTCCTGCAGAAGGACGCAGAGCCCAGTCAGCCATCCAACCTGGCCTCCATCTCTTAACTTGTTCATTCAAGGTATGGTATCAAGAAACGTCTATTTCCGGCAGGTTTTCAGAGGGGCTGAAGGCGCTTTGAAAACTGTGTCGCCATCCCATCTCAATGATGATTTTTGTTTCAATTTCTTCAATATTTTAGCTGTGTTGTCTTTGTCACATGTGTCCATGTCCATGTGACATGTGTCCATGTCACAAAGTATGACTACTTGCATCCAGTTAATCCACTATTTACCTCCAGCTAGCAGCTAAAGGGGGATTGAGAAAAAAAAATGTATTGGAAAGTCCCAGGATGTGGAGTTTCTCAGTC